>NW_015162562.1:157373-192026 GCF_001447785.1 Gekko japonicus
AAATTTTGGGGGCGAGGAAAACGCCCCCCCCCCGCAATTCCTTGTGGGTCCCTCACGTAAAAGGTAATAGGTATATGGAACCATAATGACAGACAGACAATATGACAGCCCCCTTTCTGTTGCTTCTTCCAATTTAGTTGTGCCCCACTTTTCATTCCTTTGGTTCCTGGCCTTTGCGCCTAGCCCACTTCTGTTACTCCACCTTCCCTTTGCCTCTCTCCCTCAAGCTCTTTTCCATTTCCCCTCTTTTTTCTTTGGCCTTATGGCAGCTTCCCTCGTTCCCAGCCTTCTCCACTTCTCCTTTCCTATGTTAATGGCTTCCTCCGTTGCTTTCTTCCGGAATTCCCTTGCAGCTGTCTGCCGACTTCTTTGCCTCTTAAGTTGGGTGTATTTCAGTACATATTCCTATTGGGACAGACATGCAAATAGGTTTGAGCAGAGGGCAGAGACTGCTCTATTAGCTGCTGATGTTTACAAGGCAACCAGCTGTGCATACTCAGTCTTGTTGTGGTGATTCTCCCAGGCTCAAAGATGTAGGTTTTTAGAAATACTGCCTTGGCTTCTTTAGGAAGGAATCTATGTAGGTGATATTACCACGGGACCCACATTATTATTGCTTTGCGAAAATTAACAGTTAAGAAATGATATTTTTTTTTTGTGCTGCCAAGTCACTCACAGCTGGCTTATGGTGACCGCATAGGGTTTTCAAGACAAGGGATGCTCAGCAATGGTTTGCCATTCCCTGCCTCTGTGTCCTGATCCTAGTATTCCTTGATGGTCTCCCATCTAAATACTAACCACAGGGCCATCCCTGCTTAGCTTCCGAGATTTGAAGAGATCAGTCTAGCCTGGGCTATCTAGGTCGGGACTAAGGACTGAATTTAGCCAAAATTAAAAATCCAGGTCTTACAAATCCTCGTCCTACAGTCTTATTACTACACCATACTTTTTTAAAAAAAGATTCATTACTAGGCTTGCCAAGTCCCCCCAGGGGGTGGGGAAACCCCTGCCCCAGAGGCCCGTTCCCCGCCGCTGCTGGATCGGGCCCCGGGGGGAACTCTGTCCCGACATGCACGTCACCAGGAAGTGACGTGACGACGCCGGGCACGCTGGGGGCGGGGCCACAGTCATCCGAGGGAAAACTCTATGGTTTTCCCTCGGATGGTCGTGGCCCCACCCCCAGCGTGCCCGGCATCGTCACGTCACTTCCTGGTGATGTGGATGCGGTGCGCGCTATGTGCGTGCGCACTCCATGATCGGCCTGGGAGTCTCTCGCTGCGGAGGAAGGTAACAATTGGCAACCCTATTCATTGCCCCCCTTGCCACACCCCAATCAGCCGACCGTTTCCAACGAAGTTTACTACTGCAGCTTCTCAGGGTATTTCTGTATACATTCACTGCCTCATAAGTGTGTGCTTTGAGTGTACTTTGAACTTCAGCCAATCTTCGTGGCTATAAGTCTGCATCCATACTAGGGTTGCTAACCAACAGGTGGCACCTGGAGACCTCCCCTTATTACAGTTGATCTGTAGACAACCAAGAATAGTTCCCCTGGAGAAAATGGGCTGGTTTGGAGAGTTGACTCCATGACATTATACCCTGCTGAGGTCCCTGCTGTCCCCAAATCCCACCCTCCCCAGGCTCTGTTGGGGTTAACTGGCATAGTTAGTCCAGTTCCTACTAGTTAGCAGAGTGCTTAAATAAATCTACAAACACAGAGCGTCTCTTCACCGAGTTACTCAGCGTACAAAGCTACACAAAACCACATTGCAAGTTAGAAGAGAAATACTTCTCTCTTTATTTGAGAAGTACACTTTTGGATAGGGAAGAATAGGGACAGGACAGAGTACTAACTTACTAGCTAAGTATGGAAGCAGATGGCAAGAAGACCATCTGACTCATGGTGCCAAGAAAGGACAGCATGTCGTTCCTCTTGTTGTGTGCAGGGAGAAGGAGCTTCGTCTGAGAGAGTGAAGGGAAGGCAGGAAATTGTCCCTGAGAACACAATCTGCATTTCAAAGGGGACAGTGGCAGAAGAGTAAACACAGGAAGGAAAGGTCAGTGTCCCTATCTAGCTATCTACTCTCTTGCTGCAAAGTCTCCAGGCTGAGGCAGGGACATCGCACGCACCTGAAACTTCCAACAGGCTCCACTCCCAAAATCTCTGGTATTTCCCAACCCAGAGCTGGCAACCCTACTCCATGTACTGTTAGAACAAATTTAGAGTCCAGTGGCACCTTTAAGACCAACAAAGGTTTATTCAAGGTATGAGTTTTCGTGTGCATGCGCAAATACACTGGAATGGAAGGTAAGGGTCAAACTTATAGACGGGATAAACAGCAAATTAACATTAACAGCAAATTAACAGCAAATTTGTTCTTCAGCGCCTGTGCCAGAGTCCTGCAGCAATAAGTTCCCAACAACTCCCATTCAGAAGAGTGAAGTTTATTGAGTACAGTAAAGGCAGGTCAGCTGTGCATACATTCTGTGTTAGAACTGATTGCAAGCGCACGCAATGGGGAGTTATACGTAATTCAGAGGGGTCCCCCTGATGGACCTGGGCCAAACAGGGAACAAGCAAAAGCCTGCCTTACTCAATGGGTCAACGTTCCCAGTGAAAGCAGCAGCAAGGTACCAAGGTCACTGGCCTAGGCTAGCAGATAAGATGAGTCGGGAAGAAACGAAAGTTAAGATTCCATTGCAGCAACCCCCAATGTTATAATATGAGAGCTAAATGTATGCAAGTAATGGAAAATTGAAAATAAAACTTTTTTTAAAAAAGATTCCATTGCAGCAGTATACTATCCGTCACCTCCCTCCCCCCCCCACCAGCGATGGCAGCGGCCTAGCTGACACCCTGTCTATACGTTTGAACCTTACCTTCCATTCCAATGTTTTTTTAAAAAAGTGTGCATGCACACGAAAGTCCATACCTTGAATAAACCTTTGTTGACCACCTGACCTTAAAGGTGCCACTGGACTCTAAACATGTTCTACTGCTTCAGACCAACACGGCTGACCACCTGGATCCGTATACTGTTAGATATTTCAGTATCATCATACTGTAGTAATCGTGCGCAACTGGATGTTCCTCTGTGAAGACGACAATCCAGTTGTGAATGATTGCAATAGTACCACAAGAGCGCAACTGTCTAAACGATGTGTGGATCCAGCCAAAGGATTCATTTCAAAAGCCTGTTTTAAGCACAGATGAACCCTCTGCCACTCAGCTGAATTGTTTATGCTAGATTCAGAGGAGGCTGCCGGCAGGTCAATTCTGAATAAAGAGAAATTTCCATTGGCGGATCATCCCATTAATACTTTTGGCCAACCCTTGCATTACCTTATAATAATACCAGAGTGCAAGAGTGTGCAGTTTAACAGAAAGCAGATTGAACCGAGTGGAAAAAATCTATAAAACAAACCGGATAAAGTTCAAGAGATTAAAAAAAAACCACAATAAAACAAAACACAATTTATAGATTTTCTTTGGCTTTACAAGGTTCAGTGCCATTCTTGAATAAAAAACCCTTTTAACCACAAATGAACCAAGTCTTGGTTTACTTTTTCATCCTATAAAGCGAAAGCAAATTCCATTAACCTAACATTTCTGGCAGTCTACGAGTATCCCAGTACAGAGGAGTGAGGTTTTGATCTCTTTTATTGGTACCTACAGCTAATGCTGATCTTTTTTGGAATATGCTTCCTTAAGTGTTTGGGTTCCCTCTAGGCATCTTTCCAGAACACCGTAGATATAATTTCCTGCCAGTGTTCTCCACAGCTCTCTGAAGAACAGCTTAGGAAGGGATGTGGTGTTCTTAGGAAGCTGCCAGCATTAAAGGGGGGGGTAGACCCTAAAACAGGGTTGGCCAAACTTGCTTAACATAAGAGCCACATAGAATAAATGTCAGATGTTTGAGAACTGCAAGACATGAACAAATATTACATATTTTTACTGGGAAATATGTAGATTTGCTTTTTATTAACACTAGGTAAAAGGCCCGTTGTGGAAATAAATACAACGGCCTCTAGAAAGAGGCTCTGGGCGGGTGCCCCGGCCTTGGGACACGCAGTGTCAATTTGCTGCGGCGACCTCAGCAGGATATAATGACACTGAGTCCACCATTTTCTCCAGAGGAACTGATCTCTGCTACCTAAAGAACAGTTGTAATTTTGAGTGATCTCCAGCCCTCACCTGGAGATTGGCAACAGTGGTTCCCCAGAAGGGAATAGTTGGTTTGGAGGATGGAGTCTATGGCTTTTGACCTGCCCGAGGACCCACGCCTCCTGAAACCTCACCCTCTCCAGGCTCCATCCCTCACATCTCCAGGAATTTCCCACCTGGAGTTGGCTACCCTATCTCCTTCCCAGCCAATCATCAACCTACCTTTATTTCCCACTCACTCTTCAGCTTTCCACCCCCCACACACCTGCAGCCTCTCCTGTGCTCTGAAGCCCTGACTGCTACGTCATATTGGCTGTCATACAGGGGCCACTTCAGCAGCATATAAGGATACAGAGCCCATCATTTTCTCCAGGGGAACTGATCTCTGCCATCTGGAAAGCAGTTGTAATTCTAAGTGATCTCCAGCCCTCACCTGGAGACTGGACACATTTTACCTCAGAACAGAAAACTGTTTAGAATGTTAGAGGCAAAAGCCAATCAAGTTGCATATGCAAACGACCTCTGTGTTCCGAGGCAAAGGCCAATGAGGCTGCATATGCAAATAACCTCTGTGTTCTGACTGGCTATGGGGGGGGAGAGGAAAAGCAAAATGTTTAGAATGTTGGAGGCATGACTCAGGCAAAGCAGCCAGTGGATAGGGAGACCCTCTGAATGACAGATCAGAGAGTGAACTGATTTTGGGGCGTGTGGAATGTTCTAGAGAAGTGTCACCACCATTTGGCTTTTATTTATAAGGGAGATTAAATGAGACTGCCAAAAATAACAACAAAAGTGGTAAAAGCAGATATTGATAATGATATTTATTTGTCCAATGATATTTGTTTGCTAATGGTATTTAGCTTCCCCAGCTGCCCTGCCGGGAGCCACACAATATGTGTGAAAGAGGCGCATGTGGATCCTGAGCCAGTTTGGCTACCCTTGCCCTAAAAAAATAACCTCCTTCCAAAAAGCCTGCTATATATTCATAGCAAAAAAATATTATCCCGGTGATAGAAATGCATGAATATGCCTAAGCACAAACAATGAACTGGAACCAAAAACAATTTTCTGCTGATGGAAGTGGGGGGAACCATATCCCACTGATTCTCTCTGGCCACTGTAGACCTCCACTTTGCCCCCCCCACTGTCCCTGAGGGTTTCCTGTCCTCCTGAAGCAGCACTTTGGTGGGCCAAGATGTCTGCACCAAGAGCTGGGGGTGGGGTGGGGGAGGAAGCTTCCATTTCATTGGCTCTGCTGATGGTACTTTGAATCCAACTCAATATCTTCAATGATCAAAGCGTTAAATATTAGCAATGGCTTAGATCCATATATGCTGTTCTACAAGCAGGGGATATGTTGCGTCATCTGGAGTACTGGCCTTCTATCCATTTAGGATTTTCTAGAAAGAAAATTTCAGAAAATATCTGACTGGGCCCTTTCTACACTCTTTTAATCCATGTTCACCGCGGTGCCCTCCAAGCAATTCTGCACTAAAATCAAACTCAACCTTCTTTCCCCCATTCTGCCCCAAAACCGACTTCAACCTTCTTTTTATCCCGGGTTTTTCCCCCCATTCAGCATTACTTTACCTCCCTTCAGTGGTCATCCCAATTTCAGCCCACTGTTGCCCTGGGTTATTTGGATGTTGTTTTGCCTTGGGCTAAGGCTGGTTCTGCATCTGGCATTCGCTCCACGTTTTCTCAACACTGAGGAAAAGGTGCAGCTCAAAACCACAATGCCTTACTGACTGCAAGGCCATAAAACGGCCATAAATCGATGCAGAAGATAGCATAAAACCTGAAGATCAAAGAAAGTGAAAGCAGCATGCAATGCAGAGGGGAGTTTCTATTCCAATGTGGGTTTGGTAGCACAACAGAGGGGAAAGCCAAGGCAGAATCACCTTTAAATTGCCTCCACTCAAACTTGTTGGACTGTAGTAGACCAGTTAGATTTGAGTCCGGTAGCACCCTAGAGAAACCAACGAGATTTTCCGACCTTGCTGATCTCTAAGGTGCTACTGGACTCTCACCGCTCTAAAAAGAAAAACAGCCTTTTAAATTGGGGACATTATTGCTACTATTTTAAAGAATGAGAACTTGTTTCTAGAACAGGAAAATTTCTGGCTACAAAGGAATGGTTGGTGCCTGATTTAGAGCTCCAAAGGAGCTGTTTTATTGGGAATTATGTTTTTAATTTATTTTTTGTTTTGTTGTTGTTGCTAGACCATCATTCAAAAATTACTTGGCTTCACTGTGTAGCCTTAGCCCACACTGATCGGTCAATTAAAGCTTGAGATGATAATAATACTATAACCATATTGTCATTATGGTTCCATATACCTGATTATCTTTTACAAATCTCATTTTCTTCTCCCCCAGGTGTATACAGGACAAACATGAATAGAGGACTTGTGCATATTCGCACATGAATAGGCACATTGATCTATGAGGGAAAAAAATGAATCTAGGGTTTCCAAGCTCCAGGTGGCACCTAGAGATCTCCTGGAATTACAGCTGATCTCCTGATATGTTGTTAGCCGCCCTGAGCCCACCATATGGTGGGGAGGGCAGGATATAAATTTAATAATAAATAAAAACAATAAAAAGATGGCAGGTGTCAGTTCCCCTGGAGAAAATGGCTGCTTTGGGTGATAGATTCTGTGGCATTATGCCTTGCTGAGGTTCCTTGCCTCCCCAAACCCTGCCCTTCACAAGGCTCCACCCCCAAATCTTCAGGAATTTCCCAAACTGGAGCTGGCAACCCTAACATGACACATACCTAGACTCTGTCCTGTGTTCAGCAACACTTTGGAAGCTGTGTTTTTAATCAGGAGAATGGAGTGTCCAAGTGTGCAAATGGGCACATGGTGGTTCTCACCAGTACCGAGTACTGGCACCTTTGGGGCGGGGGGTGGCTCTCCAAAGTCCTGAGGTGGGAATTGGTGGAAATTGGGGCAACCTTAGATATAGTACCAGTCAATGTTCCCTCTAAGCTGTGGAGTCTTGTGAGCAAAAATTCTACTTTGTGAACTCCTGGCATGAAAGTTGTGAGCGAGCGATTTGGCTACTGCATAAATTAGTTTGCTCTGGAGCCATCCTTCCTGAGCTAGGACAAAAATGTGTGAGCCGGAGGCTAAAAAACTGTGAACTAGCTCACACTAACTCAGCTTAGAGGGAACAGTGGTACCAGTACCTTTTTAAAAACTAAAAAGCACTCTATATGTGTTACAGGGCTCTTTTTGTAGAAAAAGCCCAGCAGGAAGTCATTAGCATAATAGGCCACACCCAACACCAGAAACCCATTAGCATATTAGGCCATGCCCCTGCCAGCACAGCTTATTAGCATATGAGGCCACACTCCTGTGTTACCAGAAGTGTGGTCATCCAGCCACACCCACCTTTTGCTTGTTATTCTGTTTATCTTGTTTGTTGTCAAAACCCAGGGCCTTTTTTGTTGCAGGAACTCCTTTGCATGTTAGGCCACACACCCCTAATGTAGCCAATCCTAATGAGTTTCTGCTGTTGGGTGTGGCCTATTATGCTAATGAGTTCCTGCTGGGCGTGGCCAACTCGAGAGCCGGCCGGAACTCCGTTCCTGTGCGTTCCTGCCCAAAAATAGCCCTGCGTGTATAGGTGTGACATGAATCCAGCATTCTCACTCTGGTGCCTCCTCTATGTGTGCTGGCTCATGTATGTATGTTTCATGTGTTCAGAGCTTGTGAGTAGCTGAAAAGTAGCTTTCTCCTGGTGATGCAAGGTTGGAATTTGTTCCCTGCAAATCAGTCTGTTCCATATAGGCCTAAAGTGGCATGCCTGGGATAGGCTGGAGCCCATGACAAAAAGGATGGTAACATTTCTTAACGACTGCAGATGTCTCCTCAGTGGGCCTTAATTCTTAGGAAATGGCTATGTCCGAGCACACATTAGGGCTTGGAAGAAGTGGCCCCTCCTTCCTAGATGAAAGGAGGAGGTTATATATTTGCCTGCCTGTGAAGAAGCAGCAGTTCAGCTGGCAAAGAAAAGGATTTTTCAGCTGGATGTAACAGAACCTAAAAAGACACATAGTTAGGTAACAGTGCCCCTGCTTGGTTTATATCATTTCTTTACGTAGTGCATCTACAAACGTTATCCTCCACTATTGTTAATATTGTTGGAAAAATAGGCAAAAATACTTAGATATTCAGAGTTTGCAGTGGATCTTTGCTTCACTGGAGAGGAGGCATTTCTTTCTGTGTAAAACTCTTTATTTCTAAGGGAAGGGTTCACAGGAAAATCTACAGAAATAACAGAGACTAAGGCTACATCTTCAGAGCTACAAACAGACAGTCTCACAACAACAACTGTAATCAGGGGTCATTTCGTAGAAAAAGAGCTAGGGGAACTCATTAGCATAACTCATTAGCATATGCCACACCCCCTGACATCAGGGGCCCGGCGGTGGTCCTGCAAGGCCAGCGAGAGTGCGAGAATTCCTATGCTGTCTACTCTAGGGTTACTAACTCTGGGTTGGAAAATATATGGGGTGATTTCCCACAAGTGCTGCTCCGTGCTCACTCTTCTCTTTGGCCTGTTTTTTGAGGATTGAGTAGACGCGGGGAAAATCGCACGAAGCTGCGGGGCAAAATGCGGCTGCGCAGCAGCTTGTGTGAAATTGACACGTACCATCGGGGCAAAAGGGAGGAGTGAGCACGGAGCAGCGCTTGTGGGAAATCACCCATGGAGATTTTGGGGCCTGGAGAGGTTGGGGAGGGGAGGGGAGGGGAGGGAGCTAAGCTTGGTATAAAGACAGAGGGTCCCTCCAGAACAGCCATTTCCTCCAGGGGAACTGATCTCTGTAGTCTGGAGATCAGTTGTAAAAGCAGGAGATCTCCAGGCCCCACCTGGACATTGGCAACCCTACTTTTAAGGGACCTGTGTGCTTGTTGTCAGCTGTTTTGACTTGGTCTTTGTACTAAATGGTGGATCAGCTGGATGGTGTCCATTTTTCTTTTGCGTCTCCTTCCCAGGAAGCCATGGGGCCACCCTGATATCTACAAGTTAAGCACGTTAACCCTATAATGACTGACTTTAGAACTTGCAACACACATATTTACAACAATATCAGCTACACCCCTGATACCAACTACTGGAGACAGTATAGCAGCAGTTTATTATTCTGTTTATTTATTTAAGAAAAGCGTTCCTAACAGTAAGTGAAAAATCGGAAAGTTTAAAATGTTGATGCTACCAGTCCATAGATACAGAAATACACAGAGACACTCCGACCTGACCATAGAGAGACACATAGATGTTTGGACTTGACATCTCAGCTGAGTATGAGGAACTCAAATATTTCCAGTGAATTTTCTTGAAACTTTATCTGGACATGTGAAGTCCCTGTAATGAGCCAGTAGGGGCAATTTCCCCTTCATCTTCAGGAAACTGGTAATTATCTGGATGGTCAAAAATCATCCCAGGTCCCTGCCATACGGCAGGGAAAACATCGGCCAAAGTGCGGCTAATTAGAGCCACACCAAAATAGAAGAACTATACAAGAAAGACCTCGATGTCCTTGACAACCACGACGGTATAATCACTGACCTCGAGCCAGACATCCTGGAATGTGAAGTTAAATGGGCCTTAGAAAACATTACTAACAACAAAGCTAGTGGAGGTGATGGTATTCCAGCTGAGCTATTCAAAGTCTTAGATTATGATGCTGTTAAAGTGCTGCACTCAATTTGCCAGCAAATTTGGAAAACGCAACACTGGCCACAGGATTGGAAAAGGTCAGTATACATTCCAATCCCAAAGAAGGGCAATGCCAAAGAATGTTCAAACTATCGCACAATGGGCAACTAAGAAGCCATTTTATCCTTAACAAAGCAGGCCAAAGAGCATTCTGCTCCTTCTGATCTATGGGACTGAAAAGTGAAACCATTCTCTCTGCATCTCTACAGAAAGGTATCTGGCCTGTTCCTGTCACAGTGTGGGGTGGGGGGCAGGGAAGCATTGGGAGCTGTCGCTTATATTCCAGGCCAGAGAATTTTCACTCTGCTTTCTCTAGAATCTGGGCCTGAAGATTTGGATCTGCACCCTCTGTCATTTTTTTCTTTGCCTTGCTAGAATGCATTTATTGCTTTTGCCCCCTCTGAAGAAAAGCAGTTGTGGAGGGGCAGCTAGGAATAACAAACAGCAGGAAAGGAATAAGGGAAGTATTGCCACTCCCAGAGAAAAGAAATGGGGGGGCAGGCCTTCATTTCAGTGCAGCCCCATCTTGCTGAGTTTATTGAAAGAAGCTGAGAGTGTTATTGTCGTCCGTGTATACACCTAACCCCCAGTGATTTGCTGAGGCAATGAAATACAGGTGTTAGGGGGCATTGTAAAGGGGAAATTGTCAGGTAGGAGGGAAGTGCTTAACTTCTTTTGTGCTTGCCAATTCTTCCCACAAATCCCCACAGGTTAGTTACTGTCATTTCAGACCTGTTTCTGGTACTTCCAGGTGATGTCACACGGCGACGTCCCTGTTTAGAGGCAGGGTTTCCCCTGCCAGCCAGCTGGTCCGCAGCAGGGAGAGGCTCTAAAATTGGGGGATTCCCCAACCCAGATCTGGGGGCTGGCAAGTCTAGATTGATGCAATTGACAGATATGGAAAATTTAGAAGAAATTATTAAGATGTGCCTCGTTAGGTATAGAAAAGCTCCTGTGTTAGCAATGATGCAGGGTGTGAAGTCCAAATTTGGCCTTCTAGAAGGGTGGGACTCTGTAGGTCAGTCATTTAGGAGGTCACTGACTCAATAATTCTCGTAGGTGGACACAGGCACTGTGTCATCCGAACCTCTCCCTCACTATCCTGAACAGCATTTCTTTCTTCTGTGGCATCTGTTGTGTTTGTAGCCTTTTATAAATACCAGGCAGCTTCTCCTTGTTGCTATGGTCCTTGTGGAAAAGAAATGTAGCCAGAGGGAACATTTCCTTGTTCCCTTTGTTGAGCAGTGAAAACTGTGGATTTGACACGGCTGCATGAGGCCACAGCTAGTTACGGCAGTGCTTTGGTATCCTGCCTTTGTGTTTATGACTCAATCACAGCAGAAGTAACCTCAGCTTGGATAGAACTGGGGAACCTGGCAAGGAACGATCACGTGTATGCTGTTCTTATTTTTTTACATCATTTATAGTCTGCCTTTAACACTGAGACACAAGGCGGTTCACCAACGAGAGCCAGTGTGGTGTAGTGGGTAAGAGTGTTATACTAGTATCTGAGAGACCCAGGTTCGAATGCCATGCCATAGAAACTCTCCAGGTGGCTTTGAGCCAGTCATACTCTCTCAGCCTAGCCTACCTCACAGGGTGGTTGTGAGGATAAAATGGAGGAGAGGAGAATGATAAAAGCTGCTTTTGGTCCTCATTAGGGAAGAAAGGTAGGGGTATAGACGAATCAAGGCCCCGGTCAGACGGGCCGGATATCGTGGGGGGGAGGCGTGGCTGTTTGCCCCGGAGCGAACTACCGCAGGGCCGCCGGATCAAATGACCCGTCGCCGTCCCGTGGTTCGGGGGGAGGTGCCGATCATATGTCAATCCTGCGGCACGGCAAAGAAGCGGCGCCTTATATTCCAGGCCAGAGAATTTTCACTCTGCTTTCTCTAGAATCTGGGCTTGAAGATTTGGATCTGCATCCTCTGTCATTTTTTTCTTTGCCTTGCTAGAATGCATTTATTGCTTGCCTTTTGCCCCCTCTGAAGAAAAGCAGTTGTGGAGGGGCAGCTAGGAATAACAAACAGCAGGAAAGGAATAAGGGGAGTATTGCCACTCCCAAAGAAAACAAATGAGGGGGGGGGGCAGGCCTTCATTTCAGTGCAGCCCTATCTTGCTGCGTTTATTGAAAGGAGAAGCTGAGAGTGTTATTGTCGTCCATGTATACACCTAACCCCCAGTGATTTGCTGAGGCAACGCAATACAGGCGTTAGGGGGCATTGTAAAGGGGAAATTGTCAGGTAGGAGGGAAGTGTTTAACTTCTTTTGTGCTCCCTAATTCTTCCCACAAATCCCCACAGATCAGTTACTGTCATTTCAAACCTGTTTCTGGTACTGGAACCTGGCTGGGGACAGTTTAAAAAAACAGCCTTGGGAAGGAGGCATTTTCTGCACCCTCTCGCAAAGGCCTGCCACCCTGTTCTGTAACATGTAGTCCCTCTGAGTTGTATAACCCAAGAAACCAGGGCCGGTGTCAGTCAGCATACCCTGAGGTGGGGGCAGCTGAGGTAGGGCCCAGAGTTTCTGGCAGGGCCTGCTGCCACAGAGGCCCTCCAACCACGAGCTGCCAGAGAACGACATGCAGATGGTATACAGTGGTAGCACTCCTGACAGTTCAATCTGTGCATACCAGCCAGCGCTATCAAGGAAAGGACACAGGTCAGTTGGAAAGCTCACAGACAGGGGAAAGAAGGACCCACAGGCAGGTGGGGGGATGTCTGTGGGTTGGAAGAGTGGCACAAACTGGGGTCCTGGTAGTGGTCAGAGGAGGAGAGCCCCCCCCCGGGCACTCTCTGCCTGGGGCCCTCAAACACCTGGAACCGGCCCTACCGGAAACATCCTGAGTCCATCTTTTAGCATTCAAATATTGTAACAGTAACCCCCCCACACCCCGCTGGAGTATAGTTTTCAGGCAGAATGTGATGCTCAATAAGATTTGTGTAGTTATACCATGGAAAGATTTGTGTAGTTATACCATGGAAAGAATGGAGCTGCGGTGGCTCAAGTGGTTAAGACACTGAACTGCAGGCTGTGGAAGGTCGGTAGTTCAGCGGTTCAAGACCCGGGTGCCGCATGACGGAGTGAGCTCCCGTCTCTAGTTCCAGCTCCTGCCAACCTAGCAGTTCGAAAGCAAGAAATTGCAAGTAGATAAATAGGTACCACTTCGGTGGGAAGGTAACAGCGTTCTGTGCGCCTTGGTGTTTAGTCATGCCGGCCACATGACCACGGAAACGTCTTCGGACAGCGCTGGCTCTTCGGCTTTGAAATGGAGATGAGCACCGCAACCCTAGAGTCGGACTCGACTGGCTTTCGAGCAAGGGAACCTTTACCTTTACTTTTACCATGGAAAGAAAACCACAGATTGATGTAATGTTGCCAGGTACCGGCTTCGTTCTGGCGGGGTGATTTGGGAGGCGTGGGTGGGGATGACAAGGAAGGGACACTCTGGTATTTGGGTGAAACTCTATGGTTTTTTTGCCCTCAAACCACAGAGTTTGCCCAAATACCAGAGCGCCCCCACGTGACATCCTCAGTGTGATGACATCACTTCCAGGTGACGACATCATGTTGTGGATGTCACACAGCGACGTCCCTGTTTAGAGGCAGGGTTTCCCCTGCCGGCCAGCTGGTCCGCAGCGGGGAGAGGCTTCTAAAATTGGGGGATTCCCCAGCCCAGATCTGGGGGCTGGCAAGCCTAGATTGATGCAATTGACAGATATGGAAAATTTAGAAGAAATTATTAAGATGTGCCTTGTTAGGTATAGAAAAGCTCCTGTGTTAGCAATGATGCAGGGTGTGAAGTCCAAATTTGGCCTTCTAGAAGGGTGGGACTCTGTAGGTCAGTCATTTAGGAGGTCACTGACTCAATAATTCTCGTAGGTGTCATCCAAACCTCTCCCTCACAATCCTGAACAGCATTTCTTTCTTCTGTGGCATCTGTTGTGTTTGTAGCCTTTTATAAATACCAGGCAGCTTCTCCTTGTTGCTATGGTCCTTGTGGAAAAGAAATGTAGCCAGAGGGAACATTTCCTTGTTCCCTTTGTTGAGCAGTGAAAACTGTGGATTTGACACGGCTGCATGAGGCCACAGCTAGTTACGGCAGTGCTTTGGTATCCTGCCTTTGTGTTTATGACTCAATCACAGCAGAAGTAACCTCAGCTTGGATAGAACTGGGGAACCTGGCAAGGAACGATCACGTGTATGCTGTTCTTATTTTTTTACATCATTTATAGTCTGCCTTTAACACTGAGACACAAGGCGGTTCACCAACGAGAGCCAGTGTGGTGTAGTGGGTAAGAGTGTTGGACTAATATCTGAGAGGCCCGGTTTCGAATCCCCACTTGTGCCATGGAAGCTCGCTGGGTGACTGTGGGCCAGTCACGCTCTCTCAAGCCTAACCTACCTTACAGGGTTGTTGGAAGGAGAAGATGGAGAGGAGAATGATACAACCCGCTTTGGGTTCCCGTTGGGGAGAAAGGTAGGGTATACATGAATTAAAGAATTAAACGAATCACAGTGCGAGACAATTTAATCAAGAGGAATGTGACCTCCAGTACATAATGCATGAGGGTCCGGACTGCAGAAATCTGCAAACGAGCAGAAATCTGAAAACAGTGCTGAAACCAAGCATAGGCGTTACTATGGTACGTCAGATGATGCAGAAATTACATCGTAAGATCATATTTCTCTCTACCATATCAGGCCAAAAGATTCTTGTTAAAAAATCTACCTTCTCGTTTAACAGTCTTAAGTTTTTTTCTAAAATAAGTAATGCATGATTGAATTCTCATCCCCCACGTCTTAGAATAGACCTAAGCCCATAGAATAGAATCTAGCAGCCCCTGAATGTTGAACTGCATGCTACATGCTCATGTACCCTGCCACCAGGCTTCCCAAGTACTTACCGTGATTCGGCGGGGGACACAGACATCTTCGCAGGACCATTCCTGCGGGGACAACATACGCACCGCACCATGCCATCGCCAGGAAGTGACGCTGGGTGATGCTCTGGCAATGGGGCTCGAAACTCGATGCTGCCGTCGAGTTTTCAGCCCCATTGCCAGAGCGTCGCCCAGCGTCACTTCCTGACGACGGCATGCTGTGTTACAGGGAGGAATGGTCCGGCCGGGGAGCATGTTTTCCCCGCCGGATCTCGGTAAGTACTTGGGAACCCTACCTGCCACACATTTTGTTAATCTTTAAGGTGCTACATGCTACGTGGAATTTCGGGGAATTTTCTTCCAGCTTTCTGGAAAGAGAAAAGTAGCCATCGGTGGCCGTATTTAGGTGATGAACAGTGAGTATAAAAGAGGTTGCATGATTCTGTCACTGCTAGTTGTTTTTCCTCTAAAATTGCTCATCTACGCTGCCCCACCCCCCGTTAAGGGAAAACAGGGAGGATATCATATCCTCCTCCACCTTGCAGGGGACAATTTTGAGAGAAAAAAACCAGCAGGCAGGAAAGAATTAAGCAACCCTTCCCCGCATGCCCTCCCTCTACTTTTGATTATTTTCCCCAGTGGCTTCTTTTCAATTTTTTTTTTTGGGGGGGGGGAGTCAGGGGAAAGCATCCTACGCATCGTCTATTTTGGCCTTAAGACTTCTCAAAATCTTTTTTTCCCATTACAAAGAGGTCGCATTTCTAGCTGTCATGAGCAGAAGAAAATCTCTACTTATTTGTAAGTCATTTCTGCTAAAACCTTGCTATCCCTTTTAATCCCCTCCACACATACCACCTGCTCATGTCCTTTCTGCCCCTCCTGTCAGAATTACTCGCTGTACATATACAAAACACACAGCGGAATTCTTGCATTTCTCAGTCCCCAGTTAAATATGGTGTGATTTACTCCCTGTAATTCTTTTGAATCCATCAGGCTCCTGTCATTTGAGCTGGCAGCTTCTATCAGTCCTGGCTGGTAGTTAATCTAATCATTGTCAATTGAAGATTGAGCCGAGTATCTAAACACAAATTGCTAATCCTGGATCCAGGAAACATCATCATGCGCTGTGTAATTCCGCAAGAGGTCGGTAAAATCTGTTGTAACATCATTTGACCTGGACTAGTTACCCTTCATTTAGGAATTTCTATGAATCCTCACTTATACGGAGCGTGACCAGGAGCTCTGATTTTATGATCAGCTTTTGCTTCCAGCATTTGAAATCATTGCCTATTATGGATCCTAATTTTGATGGGAGAAATTCAGGCTTATAAATCTTTTAAAGAAATAGATAAATTACAGTTTCGGGATAAGGGTGCCTGATCACGAATATAGATTTTTTAAAAGATGTATTTGCTTCATTTATACCCTGTCTTTCATTCCCAACGGGAGCACAAAATGTTTTCTAATCCCATTCTCCCCTCCTTGATTTTATCCTCACAAAAGATTGCTGGGTAGTGCCTGGCAACTGGCAGGAGGGCTCTGGGCGGTGATATGGGGGGGCGGGCGGTGTTTTGGTAGCTTCAGTGTCACATCACTTCTAGTAAAAAAACAGTGAGATGGGTAGCTCTAGGAATTGCTAGGTAAAATAATAGAGTTTTTGGCAATTCCTAGAGCTACCCTATGTCACCTCCAGTTTTTTTTACTGGAATTGATGTAACTCCACAACCAGTGCCACAGGGGACTGTATCTGTTACCTGGAGAAAGAAGAGCTGGTTTTTTATACCCCACTTTTTTCTACCTTTTGGAGTCTCAAAGCAGCTTACAACCTCCTTTCCCTTGTGAGGTAGGTGGGGCTGAGAGAGTTCTGAGAGAACCGCGATTGTCCCAAAGTCACCCAGCAGGGTTCATGGGGAGGAAGATTAGAGGCTACTGCTCTTAACCATTACACCATTGGAGAAGGGGGCAGGAGATTCCCCACCCCAACTGGTGGGGTGACAACTGATTTCCTGGTGACAGAGGTCACTTCACCTGGAAAAAATGGCCACTTTGGAAGATGGACTCTATGGCATTATACCCCACTAAAGTCCTTCCCTCCCCCAAACCCCACCCTCCTCAGGCTCCACTCCCCAAGTCTCCAGGTATTTCCCAACCCAGAGTTGGCAACCCTGTTGTCCTGGAATACAGGCAGAGCAAGGCAACAGAGCTAGATCACACTCAAGATTCCAGTCCAGAGATCAGATACCAGTTTAGCAGCAACCAGAGTTCATGGATTGTTGAGGAAAGCAGAGTCAAGGGTCAGTCCAAAGGTCGCAAGAGGCAGGCAGAGTCCAGGGTTGTGGTCATGAAATTCACAGCATTGTGACAAGTTGTTTCCACAACCTGCAGTTCTCCAGGTCTGATTTATATAGGCATTCTTTAAAAAGCCTGATTTACAGCCATCTGCTCGGAGGTGTTCCTGTACTTACTAAGAACTACTATCATTACACAGCTGGCACCAAGCCAAGAGGTGAGCACTCTGTCTGCATGTCCTTAAGTCTTGCCGGAGCTTTTCCCTTTGCTGTTCAATTAACAAGGGGAAGCCTGGTGGGCTACTTTCCTGCAGCTGTGCTTCCTTGGCTATGCGGGTGCATCAGGGTCAGCTGCCAGCAATGAATCTTGAGGCTCCTGCATCTCTAATTCACTAACTTTAGCTGGTTCAGAGCTGGCAGAGCTGCCTGCATTGGGCTCCTTGTCTCCTGGAGTCTTCAACCACACTGGACTCAGGCTGGTCGAGCTGGTCTGTGACACCTATTGGCAGCCCTATTCTCTGTTGCCATGCTGTCTCCCTATACAGTATCTATAAAGATGATGAACTATGACTGTAAAGCTGGACTGTGCAAATAGTGTGCCAGGGCAATGGACTGGATGGTAGCCATGAGACTGCACCACCTTACTGGAATGCTGGCATGTGCACAGACAAGGGAAACCTTGTCTTGTAGCTGCATCATGCCTACCCTGACGTGTACCCATGGAAGAGACGATGCTTCTCGCTCCTGCAACCCTGCAGCCAGATGCGAAAAGGCAAGCCAGCCTCCCTGACCCCACAAACACATGGAACCAGCAGCCATTCACTAAACAGAAATCTTGCTCTGCAAAAGAAACCCGGACATCCCTCACAGATGCCACTACTACACATTACAGCTGTTATGAACATTGAAAACCTTCCTTGATAATTGTGAGACGTCACCAGAGGATATGAATTTCTGAGAGACATTTCTTGTCCTACATCTTTGTTCAGAAGAAGATCTTCCTTCGAAACGGCAAGACATTCCAGAGATCACCGTCAATATATTTTTCTATGATGATGTATATTATTATTTTTGTTCACTTTTTAATGATTCTTTAAAGACATATATTAAGCGTCACTTTTTCACAGTTTTTCTTGTTCTCCGTATTATCAGTGGAGCTGAGACATTACTATTCTTTCCTTTCCTTTGTCTCTCTAAGAGGTGTCACCATTAATCGAATGTTATTGCAATTGCCCAACAATTAATCCCATTCTCCTGGCCATTAGTAACTGGATTTTTCTAGTACTTCCTGAGGGCTACATGACTAGTGAAGCATCAGCTTCCAGTGCAAATAGTGTGCCAGGGCAATGGACTGGATGGTAGCCATGAGACTGCACCACCTTACTGGAATGCTGGCATGTGCACAAACAAGGGAAACCTCGTCTTGTAGCTGCATGCCTACCCTGACGTGTACCCATGGAAGAGACGATGCTTCTCGCTCCTGCAACCCTGCAGCCAGATGCGAAAAGGCAAGCCAGCCTCCCTGACCCCACAAACACATGGAACCAGCAGCCATTCACTAAACAGAAATCTTGCTCTGCAAAAGAAACCCGGACATCCCTCACAGATGCCACTACTACACATTACAGCTGTTATGAACATTGAAAACCTTCCTTGATAATTGTGAGACGTCACCAGAGGATATGAATTTCTGAGAGACATTTCTTGTCCTACATCTTTGTTCAGAAGAAGATCTTCCTTCGAAACGGCAAGACATTCCAGAGATCACCGTCAATATATTTTTCTATGATGATGTATATTATTATTTTTGTTCACTTTTTAATGATTCTTTAAAGACATATATTAAGCGTCACTTTTTCACAGTTTTTCTTGTTCTCCGTATTATCAGTGGAGCTGAGACATTACTATTCTTTCCTTTCCTTTGTCTCTCTAAGAGGTGTCACCATTAATCGAATGTTATTGCAATTGCCCAACAATTAATCCCATTCTCCTGGCCATTAGTAACTGGATTTTTCTAGTACTTCCTGAGGGCTACATGACTAGTGAAGCATCAGCTTCCAGTCACTTTAGGGTATAAAAAGAGAGCATCACCCCATTACTCTGTCTTTCTTCTCATCCTTCTAATCCCACCCTACCTTACTGGTTCCATTCTAGCACTGTTTAGAACCTTCCACGTGCATTGCCGGTCAACACACGTTCCCTTCCCTTAGTGTCACCTCCTTTTTCACTGCAGGATCGTCTCACCGCATCGGACAGGTAAAGTATTGCCCACCAACAGTATTTCCTACTAATGCAACCGTTTCCATACTTTTCTATCTAAATTCTTTGTTCTGTATTGTGTGTGTGGATGCTTGATTTTATGGTTGTATGTGTGAAAATCCTTCAGTAAAAGAAATCACTGCTTTATAAGACGTAGTCTCTGTGTCTATTTCTGGGATTTGGATAAATTGGACTCCCGTGTATATAGATTATTAGTCCCATAAGTAAGCCTATTGCCATTTAATATTCTTATTCCCCACTGTTATTAATAAATGAAGGCAATTTGGCTAACATCTCACAACAACAACCCTGTGATGTAGGTCAGGCAGAGAGGGAGTGACTAGCCCAAGGTCACCCAGCAAGCTTCCATGGCAGAGTGGGGATTCAGATGTGGTTGTCCCAGATCCTAGTCTAGTGCTCTAAGCACCACAGTGCACAGGTAGAACAAAAAACACACATTGTAAGTAGAGATGATTCGTATTCCATGACTGTTATTGTCTGAGAATGCTGCATCCAGGCAATGTAGGAATGTGGTACTTAAGCTAACTGAAAGCACCAGAGTGCCTTTTCTGTATCCCTGTGGTGTTCTCCGTAAGAGTCTCTGAGAGATGTCATTGCTCTTTCTGCGAGCTCAGTTTTAAATTCCAAGGACCAAATTAGTCCACTTCTCCCTCAGCCAGTTTCGGGTTTTATTACGCCAGCTGTAATTTATGGACCAACCCTGCTGAAGTGTTTTGTCAGTGAGACTCGGGATCCGTCTGGTGGCATAGCAGGAACAAGTCTGACATAATAAAAAGAATAAAAAAGTGTAGGTTTGTGTTTTTAAAATGCTCCACAAGGAGGAGGGAGGTGAATGGGAAGAAAGGAGTTCGAGGGGGAGTGATTTCAAACAGAGATAAAAGATGAGGGAGGGAGGGAAGAGTATGGGATGCAAGGAAAGGGGAGGGCGGAGATCCCCCTTTTCCTGTCCCTAACAAAAGAGAGGCTCTGCATAGCAGGAGTTCATGTCTTTCTCTCTCTGGAGGCCTCCTGGCCTCACTTGAAATGCACCAGGTTTCTCTCTCCCTCTCCCTGCTTCAGATGACAGACGCTTCATAGGTCTGACAAAGTGAGCTCATAATCCACAATGCATTTGTTAGTCTTGAATATGTCACTCAACTCTCTCTCTCTCGCTCTCTTGCTGCATCAGGCTAATGTGATTACCCCCCAGGAATTTGTCTGTTTAGCAAAACATGAACTTTACCGCACCAGATAAAGAAACTGCAAACCCCAAGACTCTTGGGGGAGACGCTAGCAACAATAGCTTTTAAAGACAAGATAATGTTGGTGACACCAATCACTTATCCCCCCTCCTGAGATCAAGCATCTGCTGCCCATGGTTAAATAAAACAGGAGTCCAGTCGCACCTTAAAGACTCACAAAATTTATTCCTCCATAAATGTTTGTGAGATCAAGTTTAGCAGATGCATTGAAAATGCTCTAGATCAGGGGTGTCAAACGTATGGCCTGTGGGCTGGAACTGGCCAATCCAGGGCTCTTATCTGGCCCACAAACAACTAGTCACTATCTTTATTGCCAGATGACAGAGGCTGTGCATTATGTCCCTGTATAGTGTCCCAGTGCTAATGAGTAATGGGCAGTGGAAGTGGGAGGGTGGGCATCAGAGAGATACTGTAAGGAAATAATGTTTTGAGCATGTTTGGAGTAAAAATAATATTGTCAATTAGGATTGCCTGTGGCCTTTATGAAGTTTATATCTCCAGTACCTGGCATTACATTTTATGGCATTACATGGCCCTGCCCAACAAAGTGTCATTTATGTCAAATCTGGCCCGTGTAACGAATGAGTTCGACACCTCTGCCCTAGATGCTTGGGATTAGCCTCAATTCCTAGTCATGCCAACTCCCTATTGGGAAATTCCTGGATTTGGGGGGCAGGGCCTGGAGAGGGTGGAGTTTGGAGAGGGGACTCAGCAGAGACGTGATGCCATAGAGTCCACCCTCCAAAGCTGCCATTTCTTCCAGGAGAACTGATCTCTGTGGTCTGGAGACCAGGTGTAATCCTGGGAGAGCTCCAGTCCCCACTAGGAGGCTGGCAACCCTGGGTGGCAGTCCAAATCCAACTTCTTTTACTTCCTAGTATGTAGAGAGGCACGAGGGAAAGAAGGTTACCCTTCATGCCCGAAGCAATATACTTCTGTTTGTGCTGCAAGCAAATATGCATTTTGGGTAGGGTTGCCAGCCCCCCAGTCCGGGCGGGGTTTCCCACGCTTCTGCGGGCCCCTTTCTGCCACTGGCCAGCTGGCCAGCAGGGGGAAACCCTGCCTGCAATGCCCCCAATTGCAACATGATGACATCACCTGGAAGGGCTGTCATCACATTGCCAACATTGTGCGGCGACGCTCTAGTTTTTGGGCAAACCTTTATGGTAAAATGGGGCTCAAACCGTAGGGTTTTGCCCAAAAGCTAGAGTGTCACCACAACTTTGGCAACACGATGACATCACTTCCAGGTGATGTCATCACGTCCCCCGTGCAGCGGAAGACTCCCGAAAAAGGCCCATCTATCCCCGCCAGCTAGGACCTGTCAACCCTAATTTTGGGTCTGGGTGTTTTGCATATTACTTCATTCTCCTTCCGGTGTGTGTCTTCTGTATGCTGGGGAAAACTGTGTAAAAAAATGAAAGTAGGGGAAAGCGAAAATACAAATCTGCCCCAAGTAGCCATTTCAACTCAATGTGGATGACAACTGTGTTAGTCTTGTTAAATGAACATTAATGACAGCTGGAATGGTTTTTGGAGCTTTGGGTGGATGAAGTGATCCCCCCCCCCTTGAGAGATGCAATCAGATTGAAAACAAAAGCATATATATATCTAGTCCTTTATTAAAAGTTATATGTGAAGAATAAAAGAGACAAAGAATTCCATGATCAGATTTTCACTGCATTTTCATTTATAAAGAAGGGTCTTTTCACATGGAGGCTTTCCTGGGGTTTGGGGGCTGAGCAGAGGTCATTTCGGGGGGGAACACAGTTCCCCCGGGTGAGGTACAGGGGGCGGGGCACATGACGAAGCCCCGCCCCCTGCTTCCGGCCGCCCCGCTTCCGGCCCTCATTCAGCCAGGAGGAGGCAGGAGAAGAGGGAGGGTAAGTTGCTTCCTCCCTGCCTGCCTGGGGCCAGGGAGGGCCTTCGCGGGGCTTCCTCGCACTCCCGCCGGCCTTGCAGGTCCACCGCTGGGCCCCTCATGGGGCTCGGCAGTAGAGCTGCAAGGCCGGCGGCGGCAGCCGGGACCATTGGGAGCGGGGTGTGTGGCCTTATGACACACTTCCGGTGATATCAGGGGGTGTGGCATATGCTAATGAGTTATGCTAATAAGTTCCCCTAGCTCTTTTTCTAAGAAACAACCCCTGGTGCTGAGCGACAGTAGCTTTCGTCCGAAGTTCCTCGTGTCCCTTTCCCCCCATTTGTTGTCTTTTTCATGGTCTCGTCATTGTCCTGTGCTTTCTCAAATCAGGTTGCCAACCTCCAGGTGGTAGCTGGAGATCTTCTGATATAACCACTGATCACCAAGCGACAGAAGTCAGTGCACCAGGAGAAAATGGCTGGTTTGGAAGGTGGACTCTATACCATTATACCCCGTTGAAGTCCCTTCCCTCCCCAAACCCTGCCTTCCTCTGGGAGACCCCAGTTTCGGTTAAAGCCACGATGAATGGGAAATGGGCACTCAACTTGTCCCTCTTCTGCCATTTCCTCAAGTTCAGATGGTCCCCTGAGACTGAAAACAGTGACGGCAAGGTGCCAAGGTCCCAGTCCAAACTGCTGTCCTCCCACGTTGTGATTTATGGAGGAAACAACACAATTACAATTTCCCCGCCTGTTCTCTGGTTGGAACCTAAGCATACAAAGATCAGCAGAGGAAGCCATGCCTAGCAGTCTATATATACCTTGCACATATGGATTTGCCAGAAGGGAATGGGAAAGAAGAGAGAACCGCAAGAAGAATCTGCAACTTGCGACACAAACGGGTTCGTTTTGATTTCCCTTAAAAGATCACAGCTAACAGTTTCTCACATTTTAAGAAATAAATAAATCCAAGTGTATTCCGCTCCTTGAACATGTTTATTTTTGTTTTTTTAATGTTATGTGGAAGAGCACAATGTTGACTTGGAGCTGTGAGACAAAATTGGATTTCTAATCCTAGTTCTCTTTTTGAGAGCGTTGACCTACGCACATATAAATGTTGTGTGTGTCTCCCCCCCATCAGCCTCATCTACTTATCACACTGGGCACCAAAGCTGGTACATACGAAGGGTTATGAGTAGTGTTCCCTCTAAGCTGAGTTAGTGTGAGCAAGCTCACAGGTTTTTTAGCCTCCAGCTCACACATTTGTATCTTAGCTCAGGAAGGATGGCTCCAGAGCGAGCCAGTTTAGGCAGTAGCCAAATCGCTCGCTCACAACTTTAATGCCGGTAGCTCACAAAATAGCATTTTTGCTCACAAGACTCCACAGCTTAGAGGGAGCACTGGTTATGAGCCTCCAGTTTGGGCCTGGAGATCTCCAAGGATCACAGCTGATCTCCGCAGTACATACATCAGTCCCTCTGGAGAAAATGGCTGGTTTGGAGGGCAGACTGTATGGTATCAGCTTCTTTCCACCCCCAATCAGAGAGAAAAATAAGATATAAATAAAAGTGCATTATACCCTTCTCAGGTCCCTCCCTTCTCCGAACCCAGTCCTCCCCAGGGTCTTCCCCTTGAAATCTCCAGGAATTTCCCAACCTGGAGGTGGCAACCCAAGGGGAGGGGCAGAGTTTGGTTTCCCTCACTCCACCACCACATTTTGCCATGACAGTTTGTTCTGATGCAGCAGATCTGTGTAGCCCTCTGCCATGAATGCAGGGGCTGAGCCAGCTACGGAGGCCCGAATGGCTGGAGATGGTCAGGATTTCATGGGAAGAAAAAGACGAGGGCCTTTCACTAATAACCAGCATGGCCCTCTTTCATGTTGGCATCCGAAGCAGAGACTGAGCAGATGGATACAATGATTATGTATGCCCCAAGTATGGTGGCCAACCTCCCAAGTGGTGGCTGGAGATCTCCTGCTATTGCAACTGATCCCCAGGTGGCAGAGGTCAGCTCACCCGGAGAAAATGGCTGCTTTGGAGGCTGGACTCGATGGCATTGCACCCTCCTGGGGTCCCACCCCTCTCCAAACCCTGCCATTCTCAGAATCCACTCCACGTGTTTCTCATACCAGAGTTGGCAACCCTAGCTCCAAGACATAGGTTATGCATCACGTAAAATCAGTTACATTTTGAGTGTGCGCTGTTGGCACGTGTTCAGTTGTTGTTGTTCAGTTGCACAGTTGAGTCCGACTCTTCGCGACCCCATGGACCATCTCCCGCCAGGCCCTCCTGTCTTCCGCCGTCCTCTGAAGTTTGCTCAACTTCATGTTCGTTGTATCTATGACACTGTCTAACCATCTCATCCTTTGCCGTCCCCGTCTTCTTTGACCTTCAATCTTTCCCAGCATCAGGGTCTTTTCCAGTGAGTGCTCCCTTCTCATTTGGTGGCCAAAGTATTTGAGCTTCAGTTTCATTATCTGGCCTTCCAGGGAACAGTCAGGGTTGATTTCTTTGAGGATTGACTGATTTGATCTTCTTGCAGTCCAAGGGACTCTCAAGAGTCTTCTCCAGCACCATAGTTCAAAAGAATCTGTTCTTTGGCGCTCAGCCTTCCTTATTCCATGTTCAGAACTTACTTCAAATCTGGTGAATTGGGAGGATAGCAGATGAAGCTGGGAAAGGTGGCAAGAAAACTCTGCCAGGAAAGTGCAAAATATGTTCAGTGCCATTTAAAAGTATTTGAAGTCCTTGATACGAGACAAACTTTCTGCTTTGAGTGTTTGAGCATGCTGCTTGGAAGTTGGGAATCTGAGCACTGGGATGTTGGCACATCAATGACGGACTGCACTGGGTGTCTTTAGACTGTCCTGTAAGGTTGATGGTGCCTGCTCAGGGAGAATCAGGTTGCCTAGTGCAAGAGCATTTCAGGGCAGACGCAGCGTTCCTTGCAGCCTGTACAGGTGACTCTCCTAAGAGCCACTCATTCTAAGGACAGAGGGGTCTTTTTTTTCCTGGCATACAAACCTAGTTGGCTGGATGCAGCCTGTGACTATTAAGGGGGAGGGGCCGTGGCTCAGTGGCAGAGAACCTGCTTGGCATGTCGAAGGTCCCAGCTTCTGTCACTGGCATCTCCAATTAAAGAATCGGACGTTTGGCGATGTGAAAAAGCTGCTGCCGGTCCAAGTAGGCAATAGTAAATGTGATGGACCCAGGGTGTGATTCAATATAAGGCAGTAAATGATTTCTTTTTTAAATGGGCCAATGAAGGCCTCAGGATGAACCAGGATGAGAGCCAGTTTGGTGTAGTGGTCAAGAGCGGCGGACTCTAATCTGGAGAACCAGGTTTGATTCCCCACTTCTCCACATGCAGGTGCTGGGTGACCTTGGGTCATTCACAGTCCTCTCAGGGCTGTTCTCTCAAGAGCAGTTATCTCAGAGCTCTCTCAACCCCACCTACCTCACAGGGTGTCTGTTGTGGGGAGAGGAAGGGAAGGAGATTGGAAGCCGCTCTGAGATTCCGAGGGAAGGGTGGGGTATAAATCCAACTCTCCTCCTCTGAGAGCTTGCGGGCATAACATGATGGTAGCGTGTGTGTGTGTTAACTGCTGTTAAGTTGTGTCCAACATATGGAGACCCTTAAAGTCCTCCAAAATGTCCTCTGGTTAACAACCTTGTGCAGGTCTTGCAAATGGAGGGTCGTGGCTTCCTTGATTAAGAACATAAGAGACACCAATGTTGGATCAGGCCAAAGGCCCATCCAGTCCAACACTCTGTATCACACAGTGGCCAGAAATACCAGTGCCATCAGGAGGTCCACCAGTGGGGCCAGGACATTAGAAGCCCTCCCACTGTTGACCCCCCCCCCAAAGCACCAAGAAGACAGAGCATGACTTGCCCCAGAGCCCCTATCTCTACCTTGTGGCTAATAGCCACTGATGGACCTCTGCTCCATATGCTTATCTACTTCCTTTTGAAGCCGTCCATGCTTGTAGCCACCACCACTTCCTGTGGTGATTCAATCCATCTCATGTTGGGTCTTCCTCTTTTCCCGATGCCTTCAACTTTTCCTAGCATGATTGTCTTTTCCAGTGACTCTTGTCTTCTTATAGTCTGACAAAAGTATAATAACCATGATGGTATGAAATATCCTTGTTCTTTGCAATAAGGCCAACGTAAATGGGAAAACCGTTAGGAACACTTCCTAACTGCTAACATTTTAATTTCCCAATTTTTCCAGGCAGCCTAGGATGCCATACATAGCTCTCCCCTCCTGTTGTAATCTCACAATAACCCTATGAGATTGATGGGGCTGAGAGAAAGAGTGACAGTCCTAAAGTCACCCAATGAACTTGATGATGGAGTGGAATTTGGACCTTGAGCTCTCCAGACCTCTAGCCCAGTCTGCTGACCTCTACCCCACACTGATGGTCAATAAAATATAGGAATGATCCAGCTAAAAGGAAGCATGAAACAGTGGTCACTGGGAGTTTTTTTGGGGGGGAGGTGTCCGATTCCCCATGCATTCGAAATAAATCCACGTTTGAAGAACAAAGTTAAATTTATTATAAAGCGATGGTTAGATCAGGAACACAAGAATTGTTAGGAATGACTACAGACCCCCTAGGGAAACATAATAAAGGAACTTGAACCAGGTTAGGACCAATGAGTTCAATTCCCGCTGGCGGGAAGGCAGGTAAAACTAGCGCCCAATTCCTTGGGAACACAACGGCTCTACAACATAAACACAAGTTCAGTTCTCAGGCATGAGATACATAACAAGCAAAGCAACGCCATAACTCCATCCCACCTCCAGCTGGTTGACCTTGAGCAGTTCCGCAGATGTAGCAAGCAAAAGACAGTAAACACCTACACAGGGGGATACAGGGGGGGGGGGATGGACAGAGCACAATGTAATATGTAGAAAAGAACACACCACCTTATGGCAGCTTGCTGACAGGAGGTATTTGTGAATTTCCTGCATTGTGCAGGGGGTTGGACTAGATGACCCTGGAGGTCCCTTCCAACTCTATGATTCTATGGTTCACTTTTATGCCTATTGATTTCACTGGGAGATTTAAACAAGTTGATAATATGTCTCTGTAGAAATCAGTGGGACTTAAAAGTGTTTTGCCTGTCACCTATGCTAGAAACTCAGGCCACCCTGAGCCTGCCTAGGTAGGGAGGGCGGGATATAAATCAATCAAACAAACAAACTCTGGGATTGGTCCTCGGCCCAAAGAAGATCCTCTTAGCCAGTGATGGCGAACCTTTGAGAGACCGCGTGCCCAAACTGCGACCCAAAGCCCACTTATTTATCGCAAAGTGCCAACACGGCAATTGAACCTGAATACTGAGGTTTTACTTTAGAAAAAACAACTCATACATTAACTTAAGATGATCCAAACAAAGTAAGGAAAGCAATCCCAAACGCTTTCATTTACTTAAAATTATTTGGCAGAGAATGCGACACTTTAATGATGGTCTGGGCCTGGCTGGGGCGATGGCACGCGTGCCCACAGAGAGGGCTCTGAGTGCCACCTCTGGCACCCGTGCCACAGGTTCGCCACCACTGCTCTTAGCCTTGACTAGAGCTAGGGCCTTTTCAGCTCTGGCTCCGGCCTGGTGGAACACTCTCCCAAGTGAGATCGGGGCCCTGTGGGACTCCTTACGATTCCACAGGGCCCGCAAAATGGAGATGTTCCGCCAGGCCTATGGTTGAGGCGACGGAGACCTAACTACATTGGCCTCCCCTACTCAGCATTGTGCCACTTATCTGGCGCTGTTCTTGCTACTTTTCTGCCAATTTGCCTGGTATCTGTTTTTCATCAATCTGTTTTTCATACCGAAAGTTTTGGGGAGCACTTGTCACCTTGTGTCTGATTGCCACCTTGTGAGTCGTTTAGTCAATATGGTACATATTTTAATATTGTGTGAATTATGCTTTAATCGTTTTAAATTTATTGTGTGTTCATTGTTGTGACACTGAAATTTTTCTTCATGAAGAGGGGCTCGCATATTCCTTACTCCATTAAAGTTTTTCAAGCCAAAGTGTTATCCAAGCTTTTGTGTGGCTCACAGATTTTTTAATATAAAGACACCCGCCCCACCAGAAGCCACACAGTCCAGATTTCTAAGGAACATATTTAGTGTCCCTCGCTGTGCACCAAACGCAATTCTTAGACTAGAGCTGGAGCAAGTATCTCTGGAGGTGCACAGCTGCTATCTGACAATATGTCTTTGGCTTAATGTAACCCATCTGGATTAGCCTCTTTAATTCTTTCACATACCTTTTGCTTAGGCAGGGTGGATGCCGTCAAGAACAAATTACAACTATATGGCTTCCCCCCCCCCTCAACAGTTTGTCACCTTGTGCCCTCAGGAGAAGAAGAAGAGATTGGATTTATGCCCTGCGTGTCACTCGGAGTCTCAGAGCGGCTTACAAACTCCTTTCCCTTCCCCTCCCCACAACAGACACCCTGTGAGGTGGGTGGGGCTGAGAGAGCTCTTTCGAGAACTGCCCTTTCAAGGACAGCTCTTGTCAGAACTATGGCTTGCCCAAGGTCATCCAGCAGCTGTGAGTGGAGGAGTGGGGAACCAAACCCAGTTCTCCCAGATTAGAGTCCGCGCACTTAACCACTACACCAAAGAAATAATAGAACAACAAATTTGGGACACATCTCTCAAATCTGGCAGAGCCTGGGCACGCCTTTATCTGGCGGTGGGGAATTACACTCTAACCTTTGTGCCAGTGAACTATCCCTACACCATAGAACTCCCCAAATACTTTGCTCTGCCTCAGTGTGGTCTTTTGCCCTCTCAGCGCTTTTAGAAGGGAAGATATTCACGCATTCCCTACTCCCGGCCCATTTGCCCCTGCCAGTCTGGCACAGTGGAAATGGTCGAGCAGGTGTTATTGCATCATAATTCCTACAAGGACGTGTGCCCCATACCCCTTACCTCTGTTCTGTTTAAGTTCCCAGGTAGATCAGATGTGTTTTACATCTCTCTCCTCCATTAAAGGGGCTAAGATCTGTGCTAAGGTTTTATCCATATGAAAGATGATAACCCAAAGTTTTAAGTCCTAATAAGTATAAGAAGGTTTTCCAAAAAAAATTATATTCTAATTTTCCTTAATGTTTATGCCTATATGCAGTGCATACCAGATGCAGACTGTTTGATCTCTAGATCATTATGTATGTATGTATGTATGTATGTATGTATGTATGTATGTATGTATGTATGAGTTTGCCTTTTAACCTGCCCTGAAGTTATCTTTAAAGAAACCATAAGAGGCTTAGCTGCAAATCAAAAAGTCCTTTGGTCCAGTGTCACTTCTGGGATGAGTGCACGAGACGACTTTGCCTCACCCGTCTTCCACCTATAACAGGCTGCGAAGTTAATATATAATGAAACATTGAAATGTTCTATCCAAACATGCTGTGTTTTTCTGGTTGTCTGAAATCCACGGTCCCCAATAGGAAAGTTGCCGTAATGACATTAGTGCCACCAGAATCCACAGCTGATGCAGATATTGGCGAACTAGGCTTTATTATTCTCCCTGTCCTAATGAGATAGGCATCTGTTCTGAAACCAAGCAAAATATTATATTCAGGCTGAAATCTGAGCCTCTACCAGGGCCTAAAGATAACCAAGCAGATATATATATGTGTGTGTGTGTGTGTGTATATGTATGTATATATGTGTATGTATATATGTGTGTAAGGCTGTGGTGGCTTAGAAGTTACGACGCTGAGCTGCAGACCAGAAGGTCTGTGGCTCGGCAGTTCGAGACCCGAGTGCTGCGTGATGGAGTGAGCTCCCGGCTCTGGCCCCAGGTCCTGTTAGCCTGGCAGTTTGAAAGCAAGAAATTGCAAGTAGATAAATAGGTACCGCTTTGGTGGGAAGGTAACAGTGTTCCATGCACCTTGGCATTTAGTTAGCCAGCCACATGACCACGGAAACGTCTTCGGACAGCGCTGGCTCTTCGGCTTCGAAATGGAGATGAGCACCACCCCCTAGAGTCAGATTTGACTGGTTTTCAAGCGAGGGAAACCTTTACCTCTCTCTTTCTATATATATATAGATATAGATATGGATATTTTGCAGGTCTCTCCTTTTCCTGCAGTTTCATCTTTGGCTGTGCAGGCACAAGCCTTGGGCTGCCTTAGAGAGCTGGCACTCAGCTATGGGACTGGCCAAGCAATTAGTTCTCATTTGGCTTGCTTCTATTTGCACTCTTAGTATCCCCCACACACACAAGCACCCCAGTGAGCATGAGAGTTTAGCATTCATTACCCCCCCTCCTCCTTGGAGAGCAACATATGCTGCCATCCCAAAAGGATCCCTCAACAGGCTCGCAGCTGCGGGCATTTTCGACTGGCTAATTTGACAGTTATCTGCTGTGCGGAGTTGCTAGGAGAAGCTGAATAGTCGCAATTAGAGAGGCCTCCTTCAATGGCAACCTGTAGAGCTCTCTAATTCCCTTTGCGCAGGGCGTCCGCACACGCCGGGAGGCTCGGCTCCCTTTCTCATTGGTGTGCCGCAAGACCCGCTTTGTTTGCCGAGAAGCAATTCAGGATCCACTTGAAAAGTGGCAGAAAAGCGGCGCCGTGGAACAGATGCACCCACTTCCTAGGGTGGGTTGCAGCCGAGACCGGCTCCTGCCATCTGCTTTCTGATCCGCATCCCACTTTCGGCAGCGAACAGAATCCTTCCCTCTCTCCTGGACCGGCCGTCGTCAACTCAGATGGGTGCCAGCCTGGCCAGGGATGCCTGTGCATTTTGAGAGTACAGCTGCGCATCGAGCGGTGCACCGAACTCCTGCCATTGAATTGCAAGGGAGAGGAGAGTGGTGAAGGTTTGAGAGTGGAGGTAGAGCGCAGAGAGCGAGCGAGAGAGCGCATCGACTGGTGCATTTGCTGGCTCACTCGTGTGGATTTACTCTGCTTTTGCGAGGTCAGAAGAGCCGTATGTTTAAGGGGCTGAGTTGGGGAGGATTGGTCGGAGCGTGGATTTGGTTACTCAAGTGAATAAGCGCCGGAGACAGACGCTTCCCTCTGCTCTGTAATCCTGATAGGTTTGGGGAGAGACCAGAGCAGCTGCTTGTCTTAACATGCACGGATCTCCCGGCATTTGCGGTGGACTAGAGAAGACTCGGGCTTCCTGTTGAGCTTGACTTTTTAAATTCTGGACAGTTTTAGCCATGGGGTCCACAGGTACCGAGGCCGCTCAGGGACTGGAGAGCCCTCCGTTAAAGTATCCCATAGGAGGACACACGGAGAAGATGTGGCAGCGGCTCAAAGGGATGTGAGTACCACCGCCTCTCATCTGTGTTTTGTGCTGTCTGGGGGAGGGAAGCCGCTGTCCATGCTGAATATGACTAACAAGCCAAAGGCAGGGTTTCTGCAGGCATGCCAGTTAAGATGCTGGAATAAAATCAGTATGCACCCTGGGGATGTGGGTAGGGGGTGCCGCATTGGAAAATGGGCATTGTGTCTTTCCTGCGTACAGGGCAGCTACTTCTGGCATCGAAGGCATATGGCACTAGTGTGGTGTGATGTGTCCGACTGGGGAGATCTTGGTACAAATAGAAGAAGAAGAAGAGATTGGATTTATACCCCGCCCTTCACTACCCAAAGGAGTCTCAGAGCAGTTTACAAACTCCTTTCCCTCCCCCTCCCCACAACAGACACCCTGTGAGCAGTGTTCCCTCTAAGCTGAGTTAGTGTGAGCTAGCTGAGTTTTTTAGCCTCCGGCTCACACATTTTTGTCTTCACTCAGGAAGGAGGGCTCCAGAGTAAACCAATTCATGCAGTAGCCAAATTGCTCGCTCACAACTTTAATGCCAGTCGCTCACAAAGTAGAATTTTTGCTCACAAGACTCCACAGCTTAGAGGGAACATTGCCTGTGAGGTAGGTGGGGTTGAGAGAGCTCTGACAAAAACTGATCTTTTTCGAGAACAGTTGTGCCAGAACTATGGCTTGCCCAAGGGCATCCAGCAGGTGCAAGTGGAGGAGTGGGGAATCAAACCTGGCTCTCCCAGATTAGAGTCCGCGCACTTAACCGCTACACCCAATACCCTCCATGCTGGATGATCTTTGGCCAATCACTCTCTCTTGCCAACCTAACTTACCTAACAGGGCGGTTGTTATGATCAAATGTGTGCGTGGGGACCAGTTTGTGCCACTCGGAGCTCATTGGAGGACGAGTGGAATAAAAACCTGGAGAATGTTGTGTGTTAAATATTCAAGAGCGGCTGTTGAGTTTAGCATCGCATTGGGAGGGGGGTCACAGTATTACTCAGATGATCCTTCTGTAGTGATCACAGGACACTCCAGGCGGGTCGCACTCCGGAAAAGTGTTAAGACGGGTCACAGCATGGGTGAAGCATGTCCAGTGTTTCTTGGGCATGTGCTTTAATTGTGTGTGTGTGTGTCAGAAGTTGTCCTCTGGTTCTTTTAGAACAGGATTTCCCAAAGGTGAAAAGCAGACCGATATCGATGGGTTGGGAAGAGAATTGAGGAAACAATGGAAAAGGTTAAAGGAGTGGAAGTTTGCCTCCTCAGCCCTGCTCCATCCTTGGGTGGATGAGCTAATGGTCACCTGAGGGTTCTGGGAAGGTTTTTGGTTGGCCAGAATGTAGTTGTGGGCTTCCATCCTTTTAGCAGAAAGGGAGAATGCACATGGAAGGGATGTACTTCTGGAAGAGCCTCTGGAAATCAATGCTTGGGACATCTTGTTTGACAGCAGGAGCCCCCGGTGTTGTGGAACTTTGGAATTTTGAGACCTGACATGGGTACCACAGCAAAATGGCTGCAGTGGGGGGGGGGGACGGGGACTTGGTCCAGTCACAGGATGTTAGGAGGTGCCACAAAAATGTTAGCTACTTCTAAGCCAAGGATATCCCTGTGGTGGAGGCGACTGTTTCCATATGGTATTCCCTGGAGAGACAAAGGCGATGCCTCCTGGGCTCTTCTGAAGACCTCCTGCTTCAATCAAGTGGAAGAAAGTCCAGGGCTGACTCTTTGCTTTGAGGAAGAGATGCTTTGTGGAAGAAGCAAGCGGGCACTAAGAAGCATGTTGGCAGTTGCCCCTTTGGGATTCTTTGGAAATCCCTGGTAATCACCAGTGTAGTGGTTTGGTGTAGTGGTTAAGAGCACAGACTCTAATCTGGGAGAACTGGGTTTGATTCCCCACTCCTCCACATGCAGCTGCTGAGGAGACCTTCGGTCCGTCACAAGTTCTTTCAGAACTGTTCTCTCAAGAGCAGTCCTTGAAAGAGCTCTCTCAGCCCCACCTGCCTCACAGGGTGTCTGTTGTGCGGAGGGGAGGGGAAAGGAGATTGTAAGCCACTCTGAGGCTCCGAGTGAAGGGTGGGGTATAAATTCAATCTCCTCTTCCTCTCCTTCTCCCTCTTCGTCTTCCTCTTCCTCCTGTATTTGTCCCTTTTTCTGTTTTGTCTGTCACATGGTGTTTGCTTATAGGCAAGACAGAGTGCTGGATCACATATACATGTTCATCCTCTGATGACTGCAGCAGCCAGAAAAGGGATGCATGAGTGAGCTGAGGGGGAGGGGCTGTGGCTCGAGCATCTGCTTGGCATGCAGAAGGTCCCAGGTTCAATCCCCGGCATCTCCAGTTAAAAGGAGCAGGCAGTAGGTGATGGGAAAGTCTTCTGCCTGAGATGCTGGAGAACTGCTGCCAGTCTGAGCAGACGATACTGGCCTTGATGGACGAGTGGTCTGATTCAGTATAAGGTAGCTCCACGTGTGTTCATGTGTGAGCTTCATGTGTATAAGGTATTGCTCCAGAGCATCTCTTTGAACACAGTGCTTTTCAGTGGGGCTGGTTCATGCATTTAGTTCTCCGAATGCCCAGTCATCCAGTGATTAGCCTGTGTCTCCCGGTATACAGTATAAGGTAGCTCCACGTGTGTTCATGTGTGAGCTTCATGTGTATAAGGTATTGCTCCAGAGCATCTCTTTGAACACAGTGCTTTTCAGTGGGGCTGGTTCATGCATTTAGTTCTCCGAATGCCCAGTCATCCAGTGATTAGCCTGTGTCTCCCGGTATCCCGGTATACCGTGATGAAATTGACAATAACATTTAATAATTCCTATGAACATCAATGTATGCAATGTAGCTCAGGAAATTCTAACACATTCAAGAAAAAGTCCAAAATCCTCTATGAGCACCCGGTTTTA
>NW_015162562.1:192195-202751 GCF_001447785.1 Gekko japonicus
TGGCTGAAAGCCTCCTTCTTAAATAAACTGACAGTTGTTCTCCACCTCTCAGGTTGGAACTGAAACTCTCAAAAAACTATTCTGATTGATCCCATGCAGCTGCAAGTTACATGCTTCTTTCTTTCTTTCTTTTTTTAAAGTACCCATAGGTACACTTTTATTAATTTATCTACGCACTACAAACAGACACTCCACTACACATAACATATATACCAAGAGTAGTTACATTATATGCTTATATGCAATTACTTAATTAATAAAAACTCTATATCAAATACTTTCCATTCTTCTATCTTGTGTTCTCAAGTCCATTGCGCTATTCTTGCCTAGTCTTCTATTACATTTGCATTATACCAACCATAAAACTTTCCCCATGTTTTTTGAAATGTCCACTCTTTACTTAATCTCATTTCTTGAGTCAGTTTATCATTTTCTGCTGTTTCAAAAAGTTTATTCACAAACTCCTGTTTCGTTGGTATCATATCACCATGGTTTTCCAATATTTGGCATATATGATTCTTGCAGCTGTCGTCATATAAACAGTCAAATACCTATTCTCTTTTTCATAATCCTTTGGAAATATATTCAACAGCAAGACCTCTAGAGTAAATGGAATCCTTGCTCTTAGTATCTTCTCCATCAAACTATGGACCCATTTCCAAAACTTTTTAGTAACATCGGACAAGGTTACCAAAGGCTGAACCCCTTTCTATTCTAAATAGTTATGTTTGTTTTAGGATAATTTGAAAAAGAAGTTAATCTGCAACAATTTGAAGAAAGTAAAAAAGAAGTTAATGCTGCTACTATCTGAAGGAAGCAAAAGAAGTATTAAATCAAGAGGCTGACACCTTCTAACGTAACAGGACTACTCCTGAGGAGGATTTTTGAAATGAGTATAAAACCGGGTGCTCATAGAGGATTTTGGACTTTTTCTTGAATATGTTAGAATTTCCTGAGCTACATTGCATAAGTTTTTATTGATGTTCATAGGAATTATTAAGTGTTATTGTCAATTTCATCCCAGTGTTTCTTTGTGTTGATGCATTTTCTGTACTGCGATCCCTCCTTTGGTTTTCTCCCGGTATACCCCCAGAAGAATGTTGGGCTCAGTAGATCAGAATCTAGTGGTGGTCCCCAGCCCAAGGGATAATTGTCTGTCTTCGACCAGAACCAGAGTGTCAGCTCAGCCTCTGTCTAGTCCTGGAGTGACTACTCTGGAATGTTAAGTTTAATTTTTGCTGTGTATTTGCTGTTTCTGTTACCTGTGCTTGACCTTCAGTGCCTGGTGTAGTGTTTCTCCTGGCAATAGAGGTCTGTTAATTTGGCAGGCTTCTACCTGGCCCCTCATTGGCCATCAGGGGGGTCACTTTGAGTAATGTATAACTGCTTGTTTCACATGCTTTTATTTAGTTCTAACACAAGATGTCCATGATATCTGCGTACTGTCAATAGTCTCAATAAACTTTACTTCTTTGAATGAAAGCTGTTGGGAACTGATTGCTGTAGGAGTCTGACACAGAGCATTCTCTGCCCTGGCTCCAGCCGGGTGGAACTCTCTGCCGAATAACATCCGTGCCCTACGGGACTTGATGCAGCTCTGCAGGGCCTATAAGGCACAGAGGTTTTCCGCCAGGCGTTTGGTTGAGGACAGGGAAGGTCACATCAGTCTGGCACTCCTAACTCCCCACCTCCCCATGAGGCAGTGGCACCACTGATGTTTTTAGCATCATCTTTTAGGTTAAGGACCGTGCCTCTTATTGTTTCTCAATTGTTCTAAGTATGGATTATATGAAATCATGATGATGTACACCACCCAGAGTCCTGCTTGGTAGGGGAGGGTGGTTTAAAATCTAATAAATAAAGTGTGAAGCGGGACAATTGTCCGTCTGTTACCCAGGGGAGGGTAACAAACAAACCTGTGCTCCAAGCTTTTAACAGTTCCTTAAAACAGTTCCTTTTACATTATTTGCTTTAGATTAGCCGTACAGCTGGGGAAGTATCAAAGGCTTTCATGGATTCTATCCACACTTTTATTTCTTCCCTTAGTTTGTAGTCCACCTTTCTCCCAGGGAATCAAAGTGGATTACACATAGTGAGTCCGTACAGTCAACAAAGTGGGACAGTCAATAACCAGAGCGTTGGGATTTTAGAAGTCTGGAGCCACCAGAAAGAACTGAAGCATAGCATTATTCACATGACACATTAAGAAGAGAAGAGAGAGATTGGATTTATACCCCACCAGCCCATTCACTACCCAAAGGAGTCTCAGAGCAGCTTACAAACTCCTTTCCCTTCCCCACCCCACAACAGACACCCTATGAGGTAGGTGGGGCTGAGAGAGCTCTGACAGAATCTGCTCTTTTTCAAGAACAGCTGTGCCAGAACTATGGCTTGCCCAAGGTCATCCAGCAGGTGCAAGTGGAGGAGTGGGGAATCAAACCCGGTTCTCCCAGATTAGATTCTGCACACTTAACCACTACACCAAACTGGCTCTCTGTATTAAGCAATACAGAAATTACATGGATAGGATCCTGCTTACAATAAGCTATACACAGCAGTATTGACCACAGTCCCTCTGTTGACCACACGGTCAACAAAGAAGGAAGGCTTGAAAGAACATATAGGAGATTAGACGCAATGGAGTGGTTTCAGTAATGTAAAGATTGCGGCCTTATTCTTACGATTCTTATTCTTACATCCTTAAGCTTTTTTTTTTTTTAACAGCTTAATCTATCACAGGTTTTGTGTAAGGCAGCAGAACAATGCAATTTATCTGCAAGAAGGTGCAGTTCATGGTGGGCTGGAGAAAGATTAACTAGTGGACTGGTGTTTTCAGAAAATTATAAATGGAAAGGCTGGGTCATTTAATATCTGGTGGTGAAGGCTGCCAGAAACAAGCACTGTATCAACACAACCTTTGCCTTTACAGAACAAGTTTACCTATGCTGTAGCTTACAGATAGTTATGGGTGTATGTGTGTGTAATAAGTGCCGTCCAGTCGCTTCTGATTTACGGTGACCCTATGAATGAATGACCTCCCAAATGTCCTAATGTTAATAGCCTCACTCAGGTCTTTCAAACTGAGGGCCCTTGTGGCTTCCTTGATTGAGTCCATCCATCTCACGTTGGGTCTTCCTCTTTTCCTGCAGCCTTCAACTTTTCCTAGCGTTGTTGTCTTTTCCAGTGAGTGTACAATCATGCAGAGATGGGAGGCAGGGCCTATAAACTCATGCCTGCTCTTGCTCTCTTCACATCCAGTTGTATGTAGAGGGCTATTATAAGGCAACTTTATGTGTTCATTTCATAAAACATCTTAATCTCAGGGCTGGTTTTGAGGAACATCAAAAGTATGGGAGCTGCCCTGGCCCGGATGGCCCAGGAAAACACAATCTCATCAGATCTCGGAAGCTAAGCAGGGCCAACCCTGGCAAGTATTTGGATGGGAGATCTCCAAAGAATACCAGGGCCAGGAGGTAGAGGCAGGCTATCAAGCCACTTCTCTGAGAGTCCTCCATGCCCCATTAGGAGTTGCCAGAGGTCACCATGACTTCCAGGCATGGACACCCAGACAGACAGACACACACACGCACGCATACAAATGCAAAAAATACCCAAAAAAGTGTGGGAGTTAATGCCTATAAAGTACTAAATTGCCTGTAAAGTACTAAAACATAAAATAAATTTTGTTGTAAGCATTTCCACATCCCTGCCGTCTTTGTATTTGCTGGGGCATATGCATCTGACGATTGAGGGCCCAGTTAAAAGGAACAGGGTTCACATGTTTTTAAAAGCGACCCTTGACTGACTCTAAGACATCTTGGCAATGTCTACAAGCACACATGTAGCAAATTTAAACCTGGGATTTGTTGAAACAAAATTCTCTTCGGGGGGGGGAGAACCTCCTTGGAATTAATATTATGTACATACTGTTCTGTAAAACAGTTAGGTTAAGTCCAGAGCGCATGTCTGTTCGGAGTAGCCGAGGTGAGGAAGGGACAAGCAAAATAAATTCCTCCATGACAAGCTGATGCCGGTGCATCAGGGCCTCGCCGGAGCTTCGCACTCCTAGATGACCCTCTCTATGCCTCTTGTTAAGTCTCTGCAGTGAAACCGCAGTGGATTCCCTGCCAAGGAGTCTCTCTCCCTAGCTGCCAGCAGAACAATTTTTTAATGAGTCAGTTGCTACAACCTTCGGTCATTTCAGTGCTTTTCCAGACATCACCGAAAGCAGGTCTTCAGGATGTGAACGGCCATTTCCTGGGCACGGCGGCTGCATGTGCAGGAAGTGTTGACTTCTGCCTCAAAAACAGTCTCAGAAGGTGTCAATAACCCCAAGGCAATCTGGCTACCATCGGTTGGTGCAAATGACAAAGGTGCCGTCATTTATATTAATTGATTGGAATCCCTGGAGAAGACTTAAAGCTAGCTCCTGGTGTCTCCTCTTACCATGGTACATGGTACATTCAGCTATGACTTGTACATGAGCTCTCACAGTGCTGGCTCCCCATACAAAGGAGTGGGAGTAAGGAAAACTAGTGGGAGTAAGGAAAACTAATTTGTTGGTATGCTGGATAGGCTGTAAACTAGGCCCGCAGCTAGGTGGGGCTGTGCCCCCCCACAAATGTGCCCCGCCCCCTCTCGGAGGATGCCAGACCCCCCATGTAGGCAGGGGGGCTTGGTTTTGTGCAGGCAAAGATCAGGTATCAAGGTGATCTATGTTAGAGAGTTTTTGAGGCCCTAGGGCTGCCAAGTCTTCTACTTCAGTGGTGTAGTAGAGATGGGACTATATAGATTTATTAGGTTTATTAGAGATCTAACTTTTTATTGGAATATAATGAAGGCCTGGTATATAGAAGGCCTCTTGTCTTTCCTGTCAAGGGGATTTTTCCTGTTGCTGTTAACAGACAAGACAATAACATTCTTTTAGCACAAAAGTAGGTATATAAGGTTCATGGTTCTAATTGTTTCGGTTATAACTGCATAGTGTCTGGGTCACAATGGATCTTTTCCTGGGTATCGGAGAACAACACTTTTGTTTGGGTGAGAACAAGCCTTGGCCGATATGACTCAGGTTATGTCAAGTAAATATGTGACACTATTGCATAGGCACACCTTTCTTACATTTGACCAATGAGGGGATTTTTATGTAAATGTTGTTTAAGTTTTTGTAACCAATTATGCCTTTTGAATATTATTCCCATGATGATGATATGATGATGTCATTTTAAGTATTTATTCCATTTTTTGACTGGATATTAATTTGTACTACAGTGGGGCACCTCCAGCCTGGTAATCCAATTCCTTTGCCACCATTTGGTAGGGTGGCCAGCTCCAGGTTGGGAAATTCTTGGAAATTTGGGTAGTGGAGCTTGAGGAGTGAGGGGTTTGGGGAGGGGAGGAGCCTCAGCAGGGTATAACGCCGTAGAGTCCACCTTCCAAAGAAGCCCTTTTCTCCAGGTGAACTGATACCTGTTGCCTGCAGATCAGTTGTAATCAGTGTTCCCTCTAAGCTGAGTTAGTGTGAGCTAGCACACAGTTCTTCAGCCTCCAGCTCACACATTTTTGTCTTATCTCAGGAAGGATGGCTCCAGAGCAAACTAATTTACGCGGTAGCCAAATCGCTCACTCACAACTTTAATGTCAGCAGCTCGCCAAGTAGAATTTTTGCTCACAAGACTCCACAGCTTAAAGGGAGCACTGGTTGTAATCCCAGGAGAACTCCAGCCACCACCTGGAGATTGGCAGCCCTTGGTGGGGGAAATGGGGTGGGGAAAACTACGTAGTTCTGACAGGGGCTGCGGTCACACACTAAATAATCCACTTTCAACCCCCTTCCAGTGCACTTTCCAACTGGATTTTTACTGTGTGAACTGGCAAGATCCAGTTGGAAAGTGGATTGAAGGTGGGTTATTTAGTGTGTGTGACCGCAGCCCCCTCATTTCCAGAGCAAATCAAGAAGCAACAGCATTGTATTTAGGTGACACTTTAGGATCCTGTTGAAAACCATAGAGTCTCAGTGGGACTCTAGAGTGTCACCCTGATGTGTTGATGTCCTGGAGTGTGCACCAGAAGTGATGTTGCACTGTTGGAGCAATGACCGTTTACATGCCCATGCCTTCTACTGTCTCCTACTGGTTGCCAGCGGTGGGTCCACTGCCCTAAAGTTTTGTATAACGGTGGCTAATCTTGTGGGCAGAGAATGAGCGTTTCATGTGTGCAGTTTATGGTGGCTTTTCCTTTCCCTTACTGCTTTCGGTTTTACTGATTTGTGTTGTACGTTCTTGCTCTTAAATTAATTTTGTTACCCACCTTGACCCCCACTTTGGTGTTGGAGGAAAGGCAGGCTATATAGCCAAATAGGTAAAACAGAAGTCTTTCAAGTTCTTCAGGAAAAGTTTGTATTGAGCCATGTCAGCCTACAAAAGAACTTCCGAAGACGAACGGTGTGTAAATGCCGTTTTGTTAGGACCAGCCAGAATATCACAAACCATTGTTCATGCATTCCAGAACTTGTAATCAGTCTGAGATGTTTGTAGGGGGAGATGAGAAGACATTCAAGGCATGATGGGAAATTCCCAGTCTGCATCTCGTATAATCTGCAAATGGAATGCAGACTGTGTTGCGGGCTCTATATACAGAGTGATTCCAATCAAAGCCCATTGATTGCATTGGGCTTAGATTCAGCTAGCACAGCGCATGATTGCGGTGTTAATTGGACTGCATGATTTTCTGTGCAGACTGGTTTCAGGATGCCCTGGAATCTACTGAGACAACATAGAAAAAATGGCCACAATCCCTTGGGCTGTTTCCCTGGGGATAACTGGGGGGAAAAATAGCCCCAGGGAGACATCTGATTAGCTGTGGGCCTTCTAGGGTTGCCAACCACCAGGTTGTACCTGGAGATCTCCTGCTATTACAGAATGATTGCTAAGTCCTGGATAATTGTTGTTAGCACTCCACAACTAAGAAAGATGAATTTACACATCTGTCACCAATTTTGACATATTTATTTGCCTCACTGTTTTCCCCAGAATTAAATCCAAACAATGATGACCTTATAAACTTAGCTATGTTATTCCTGTTTGCATCTGTTAAAACATTTCATTATATTGTATATTAATTTGCTGTTCAACCTCTGCCTTGTATGTTTGGACTGGTAAGTTTCATTTCACTGTGCTTGAGGAAGTGTGTGGGCACATGAAATATCAGTTTCCCCAGAGAAAATGTCTGCTTTGGAGGGTGGAGTCTATGCTATTATACCCTGCCAAGGTCCCCCCCTCCAAACCTTGCCCTCCAACTCCAAAATCTCCAGGTATTTCTTAACCCCGAGCTGGCAACCCTTTATATCTCTAAGGAAGTGAGGCCATTGTTTCTGCTTCTTTGTCCCAGTAGTTTTTAGTGCATTGTGAAAGCTCTTTGCACCTGATGGCATCCAATTAAGTCTGCCAATCCCACTGGAAGTTTGGGTTTTTTGGCCCCCCGCAGGGGAATTTTATTTTTTTTTACATTTTCTACACACTACAATTATGGGGTGGGGGAAGGGATACTAATACCCTAACACTTTTTTATTATTGAACGTCCCATCCCATTGGTTGTATTGGCACACTATAATCCGCCTTGAGTCCAAGTGAGAAAGGAGGACTATAAATAATGTAAAGAAAAATAAAGTAATAATAAAAAGGGGGCCGAGGATGGAAGGTCTCCCCTTGTAGCGGGATATCTGCCCCACCTAATTCCAGGTATGGGAAGGATGAACAGATAGGAAGCTAGATTATATCTTTAACTGTCTGCTCATTTGTACACACCGGCAGTAGAAACACCACACCGAATGTATTTTTTTCCTCCAGACAGTAGAGGCAGTCCTTGACAATACCTTCAATAAAATGCCTCATTATTGCACAGGTAGGGGAGGGGCTGTGGCTCGGTGATAGAACCTCTACTAGGTGCACAGAAGGGCCCAGATTCGGCCTGTAGTATCTCCAGTTAGTAGATGATGTGAAAGACCTCTGCTTGAGACCTCGGAGGCTGATGCCAGTCGCAGTAGACAGTGCTAACCTTGGTAGACCAAGGGTTTTCCCCAGTACAAGGAAGTTCGTGTGTACCGACAGATTCGGCCTGTAGTATCTCCAGTTAGAAGTTGATGTGAAAGACCTCTGCTTGAGACCTCGGAGGCTGATGCCAGTCGCAGTAGACAGTGCTAACCTTGGTAGACCAAGGGTTTTCCCCAGTACAAGGAAGTTCGTGTGTACCGAAGCTGTTAATAAGAGTGATAACACACCACAACCTCTTCTGCAGATGTTTATCTCGTCAGATTTAATGGGGGCACTTGAAGCCCTCATTTAACAAGAGTAAGATTAATGATGTTATTTGTCAAGAATAATTTATTGAACATAATGAGGACCAAAAATTAGAAGTGTCGAGAGCTTAATATTACGTACAGGGATGAACGTATGTTAGTACTCTGCGTGAAGCCAGGTGATTTTGACGGAAAAATTAGTAGTTTGTAAAAGCACAGAATTTTGATTGACAGATAAGCAAGGATTTGATTGACAGAGAAGCAAGATTAACATTGTTCCTTTCACGCAGATAGAGTCCTCTCGCCAATAGCCCTTTTCAGACTTTCTGTGGCTGCTTCTGTGTGGGGATTTCTCCCCCGCAGTTCCGGGAAGCTTCCACATGACATTGTACTCAACACACTTTCAATCCATTTTCAATGCGCTTTGCAACTGGATTTTACTATGTGAAATGGCAAAATCCACTTGCAAACGGTCACTGAAGTGGATTGAAGGTGCATTGTTTAGCATGCGTGAAAGTTACTGTGCACGATAAACCTCTTTTCTTCCAAATTAAGGTGACAGGGCGGCTTCAAGAAGAGCCTCCAAGTGAAAGCCCTGCCTCCAGCCGATCCATGGGAGGTGGAGCTGAGTATCAGGCCACCTCCAAGATGGCAGCACTCAGCTCTGGCATTTCCCCTGCTCTTAGCCCTGTAGCAGGGCCTCTTTTTGAAAAACCAAAACCAACCAAGCCACAGCTCAACTGTCATCTGCAGTTCAGTTTTGGGGAGGGGGCAGGGGAGTTGCTGAGCCACAGGGGGTTTCAGCAAGGTTCTTGTCGGGTTGACGCAACAAGGAGGGAAGGTAGTTGAGGGGGTGTGTGGGCTGGTGACACCAGCAAGGGGTGTGTGGGAATGGGACTTGTGGACGTTGTCCCCACACTCCTCCATCCTTTTTGTTGGTTCTTCCACAGTGGCTGTGGCTTTTTCTGCCCCCATTGTGTGGAACCAACTTATAAGTGGCCAGGGGATGTTCTTGTGGGAGGGGTGGAGGTGGTGTTGGTTGATGGCCCAAGGTGGGAAGGGGGGGCGGAACTGGGTCATCGTGGATGACTTCGCATCTCATTCCCTGCTGGAAGAGCACGCCAAGAGCCTGCTTGTAGATCTGTTTAAATTGTAGGGAGGGGGTTTTTTTGTTGCTGCTGTTGTATATTTTATGTGTAAAGTAACGGTAAAGATTCCCTTGCTCGAAAGCCAGTTGAATCCGACTCTAGGGTTGCGGTGCTCATCTCCGTTACAAAGCCGAAGAAGCCAGCGCTGTTGTGTGGAACCAACTTATAAGTGGCCAGTGGGTGTTCTTGTGGGGGGGTGGGGTGGAGGAGATGCTGGTTGAGGCCCAAGGTGGAAAGGGGGGACGGAACTGGGTCATCTTGGATGACCGCATCTCATTCCCTGCCGGAAGAGCACACCAAGAGCCTGCTTGTAGATCTGTTTAAATTGTGGGGAGGTTTTTTTTGTTGCTGCTGCTGCTGCTGTTGTATATTTTATGTGTAGGCCACTGTAAGTTCCAAGTGTGGGGAAAAAGCAGGGCATAACTGTTTAAATGAATGAACAAAGGGCATCAAGAGGACCTTAGGCACGTACATCTGTATGCCATAAATACCACATATGTTGGAGTTAGCGTTTCCATCATGAGGGAGCGGAGTTACCTCAGGCGGATTCCCTCAGACCCCTGCTAGTTCCTTCAGGATCTGATGGCCTGGGCTTCTCTCCAGGTCTTTCAGTGGCTGTCAGGACTCTGAAACCTTTAAAGGCTGCATTAATAGACTGAACTTCAATAGGCAAAGGTTTCCGATCGCTGCAGTTTCTCATCAGTAAAATATTCAGCCGTTGAATTTTTGCTTCTCCTGCAGTTGTTAGAAGTACAGGAATACTGCCAGGAATTATAACTGTAGCCTGCAACATCCCAACTCAATCACATTTTATTACAGGCTCAAACATTTTTTTGACAAATTGTGTCATTTTAAAAGTTTTGGGTTTTTTGTTTTTTTTTGGCATTGTACACGCCTTCATTCTCCATTGAAACTTCCATATTCAACCCCAGGATTTTTGAGGCAGGATTGCGTGCTCAATACTTTTTTAGACATTGAAGAAGAAGAAGAGGAGGAGATTGGACTTATACCCCGCCCTTCACTACCCGAAGGTGTCTCAGAGCGGCTTACAAACTCCTTTCCCTTCCCCTCCCCTCCCCACAACAGACACCCTGTGAGGTGGGTGGGGCTGA
>NW_015162562.1:202805-205293 GCF_001447785.1 Gekko japonicus
AAACTGTTACATTAAGTATTTATATTTGTTTACATTTTCTCCCCTCCCTCCCTCCCTCCCTCTCTTTTAGTCATAGTCTTTTCCCCCCAGCCAAGGGCACAGAGTCTTAATCTTCCACTGAATGTCCTTCCTTCTTTCTTTCCGCATCCAGTCTAGATAGATCTTCCATCTGGTCTTGATTTCCGTGGATTTTTCTTCCCATGTTATTCCCTTGTTGATTGTTTCCACAATGTCTGACTGTATAAAATCAAACAAATAGTTGTGCCAGATTTCTATTGTCCATTTACTTTTGTCTTTCCAACCCAGAGCGATAACTGCCTTTCCTGCCAGTATCATAGCCTTAACTAGATTTTGAGTTTTCTTATCCAACAACGGGCTTCCTATTGTGCTTAACAGCATTAGGTTAAAGTCTATAGGTAATGTTACATTGCATACTTTCCTAATGATTTCAGTAATTTCTCTCCAAAAGGTCTTTACTTCTGTGCATTCCCACCACATGTGCGCATACCAGCCTTTAGACTGTTTACAATGCCAGCACAATTTGTGCCAGAGCTTGTGACTGACCCAAGGTCACATCAGCAGGTGCAAGTGGAGGAGTGGGGACTCAAACCCGGTTCTCCCAGTTTAGAGTCCAAGCACTTAACCACTACACCAAACTGTCTCTCAGGAGCATTCAAGTGCTTGATACGTGTTTTCCCCTTCCCTTACTTTTAAAAAACATTTGGTCAGATAGAGAATTCTGGAGAACGGAAAAGCTGGCACAATGTTTTGGGGAGGGGCGGTGGCTGGTCTCTTAATAAGAGGCGTTGCCCTGACCTGGATGGCCCAGGCTCGCCTGATGTTGGCAAATCTTGGAAGATAGGTGGGGTCAGCTCTGGTTAGTACTTGGACAGAGGATGGCTATGCAGAGGCAGGCAATGGCAAACCACCTCTGTTCATCTCTTGCCTTGAAAACCCATTGGGGTCATCATAAGTCAGTTGTGACTTGATGGCAAAAAAAGAGAAAGCTATTACATGACTTCTCATTATGAATTTTCAAAGCAATGATAGGAAATGACTTCCAAACTTTATTAAAGGGAAGTGTCAAAAAGCCAGTAAATAATCATTGGTTTGAGTCTTAAAGCCACCCAAATGACAATAATTCTGCTTTTGATCTGCGTTTCCCTCCTAATGCAAGTAGTCAAGATTTCTTCTGAATCGACACCAGAAGCCTTGAAATAATTTCCAGGCTTTATTATTCCTTTGTTCGTAAGAAATTAATTTCACCCGTTGCCCATGCATCAGTTACGGCTCATTACTGTATCCTTGAACAAAACTGTCTTGCTTAAATAAATCTGCGCTGCATGGAGAGGAGAATCGGCTGCATTTTCTTGCCGTGCAAAAACAGAGTTTTTGGTCCTTTCCCCATTTGCCTGCCACTCCAGATTTTCTCAGTGTTTGAGTCGAGGCAATTTAAGTCCATGGCAAAACAGCATCCAAATAACCTGGGGCAACAGCAGGCTGAAACCGGGCTGACCACTGAAGGGAGGGAATGTAATGCAGATGGGGGGGGGGGACAGAATAAAAAGAAGGTTGAACTTGATTTTAGTGCAGAATGGGGAAGAAACCTGGATTAAAAGGAAGGCTGAATTTGATTTTAGTGCAGAATTGTTTGGAGGACACTGCGGTGAACATGGATTAAAAGGAGAGTGCAGAAAAGGCCTTTAAATACGACCTGTGTTTCGAGAACAAAACAGTTCCGATCAGTGCTATTCCTCCCCTGAAACGTGATCTGCAAATATATATTAAACAAATATAAAATTAATAAAACAAACCAAGACCCACAGGAAAGCATCAGATGGTTTCCACCAGTGCAAATGAAAACTATAGACCACTGATGCAGGCATTATTTTAAATGCATTTAGTAGCCTATTAACGGAGGCCGTAACTTACTTGGGGATTCTTTCTCTTCCCAACTAAGCAAAATAAGAAGACAATCTGGTTCCACTCCCAGGAGATGAGTCACAAAGTGAGAAGTAGGGTGGGTGTCCCCCCTCTTTTTCTGCTTTCCATTTCCACAAAAACATTCATTCCGTTTTTAAAAAAAAATACCACACACAATAGTTATTGAACATCCCGATTTAATTCTTTTAAAATATCTGTGCAGTTCATTAAAAAAAATAGCTTGTGAAAACAATGTATTAGTGCAGCTTATTAGGAGGCAGATGCCTTTGTCTTTTAAATTAGCTAGCAGGTGATGTACTGTAGAATATAGAGGCATTTCAGACAGGAAAGGGGAGGAATTGGTGAGTCAGATGCCAGTCCTTTTGTTGGAAATGCTTTTGAAGTACTGCCCTGTTTATTGAAGTGAAGTGGGAAACTGGTGCCATGGAGTCCCATGTGGCATGCATCCGTCAAGGAAAATGTATGGCGATGTCATGCAATCCTTGACTCCGTAGCCTTGGATGTAGGTTCTGCTCGATGGCATGTGATGTGCCCAGGCTAGCCC
>NW_015162563.1:0-460 GCF_001447785.1 Gekko japonicus
TGCATGGAAAAGAGAGCTACTTCTTGGCTGTTTCCCCCCCCCCTGCTGTTGAGGTGACGCAGGTGGCGTGTTCCGGCCTACCGTACAACTTTACGAAAGGATGGTTTCCAAAGCAGAATCACTTGCCTCACCATCTCTCCGCTCGCCAGGTATTATCTCCAGTGACTCGGGAGCTGTTTAGTCCTGGTTTGAGGATCCAAGACATGCCATATTGGCTGAGTTCGGAAGGATGGCAAAAGGATCGATGGCATGCCCTTAATAAGCCAGAGAATGATTTGAAACCACTCAACGGGGTTCCATCACTGAAGCTGGTTGGATCTGGATGGGAGTCCACTCAGAGGCCTTTCATGGACAGTTTGGTGTAGGAGAGCCAGTTTGGTATAGGAGAGCCAGTTTGGTGTAGGAGAGCCAGTTTGGTGTAGGAGAGCCAGTTTGGTGTAGGAGAGCCAGTTTGGTGTAG
>NW_015162563.1:498-873 GCF_001447785.1 Gekko japonicus
GGTTTGATTCCCCACTCCTCCACTTGCACCTGCTGATGTGACCTTGGGTCAGTCACAAGCTCTGGCACAGCTGTCCTTGAAAAAGAGCAGTTTGTGTCAGAGCTCTCTCAGCCCCACCCACCTCACAGGGTGTCTGTTGTGGGGAGGGGAAGGGAGAGGAGTTTGTAAGCCCCTCTGAGACACCTTTGGGTAGTGAAGGGCGGGGTATCAATCCAATCTCCTCCTCCTCTTCCTCTTCTTGTTTGGTGTAGTGGTTAAGTGTGTGGACTCTAATCTGGGAAAACCGGGTTTGATTCCCCCACTCCTCCACTTGCACCTGCTGATGTGACCTTGGGTCAGTCACAAGCTCTGGCACAGCTGTCCTTGAAAAAGAGC
>NW_015162563.1:1023-1157 GCF_001447785.1 Gekko japonicus
TTTGGAAGAAGGGTGGGATATAACAACAACATAGTCAAGTTTGGGAGGGCTGTCCAGGGAGTGCGATATTTCTTCTTCTTGCTGCAGCTGTTGGAGTAGTTCGTGGCAACCAGCGGTCTGCTGATGGATGGAGA
>NW_015162563.1:1328-1477 GCF_001447785.1 Gekko japonicus
AGGAAGATAGTTCAAGAAGGAGACTCTGGGGGTGCTTTGGAGGAGAATGGCTGGGGCCTAGAAGATGTTAGCAGCGTCACCTGTGGGGCTGGGGGGTTCTGGGACAGAGAGGGAGCAAACGAGCTAAGTGGAGAGAAGAGCAGGAAGTT
>NW_015162563.1:4136-5215 GCF_001447785.1 Gekko japonicus
CCCAAGCACCAAGAAGACAGAGCATCACTTGCCCCAGAGTCCCTATCTATACCTTGTGGCTAATAGCCACTGATGGACCTCTGTCAGGGTTCAGTCCCTGACACCTGACAGGTGGTAGGAAAGACCTGAGATCTTGGGAAGGAATAGAAGGAAAGGCGGGGGGAGGGATATGTGTTTTGCGCGTAGAAAGTCTGGACTCTGGTGTCAGATGTTAGGAAAGACCTCTTTGTGCCCAAGATTGCAGACAGTATGCAGTTAACTGGGCCACTGGTTTGACTGGATAAGGCAGCACTGTTTGAGTTGCTGCTGGCCTAGGCGATAGTCCCTGCACTCTTGCAGTCCTTGACCGGACCGGATCTTTCAGTTGTGCCTTCAGCGCTCACCCTGGCTCGGTCCTCCGCCCCCGTTACAGCCACGCCAACAGAGCGGTGAGTTTCAACAATTTTATTTTACAAAAGAACATTTCACATCCGCTGATTTCAAAGTTATCCTGTACATATTTATAAATGTGAACAGGCCTTCCTGGGAAGATGTGTGCAGGTTGCTATTGGGACGATGGGGGAGAGGCATCAGGAACACAGAGCCCTTTCCCTCCCAACAGCCCCGTCAAAGCCCTTGTCTCACCGTATATTCACCAGTCCCTCTTGTGTTGTTGCCGCTAGACACGGTTTCCCTCTACGACTAAGGAAGACATGCACGGACGACAGCACTCCCCACCCCACTTGTCCTGTTTTGGTAGGTCAGTGGGAATAAGATCACAGCAGTGTTCGTCCTGCCTCATCATCATCATCATCATCATCTTCACAACCTTTATATGCATAGCAAGCCTCATCAGTGATTACCCTTTCCCCACTCAAGGTAGTTAAAGAAAGCAACACAGATTTTGCTAAAAAGGGGTGGTGGGGGGGAACAGTGTGCAATGCAGTAGCTCCCCAGTTGCAATGCAGTAGCTCCCCAGTAGCAGGTACTCATTTGCATATTAAGCGACACACCCCTAATGTAGCCAATCCTCCAAGAGCTTACAGAGCTTTTCTTACAGGAGCTACTGTAAGCTCTTGGAGGATTGGCTACATTAGGGG
>NW_015162563.1:5269-18203 GCF_001447785.1 Gekko japonicus
AGCAGCGGGATCCCACTCAAGTGTTGCATCAAAAAGCTATGCTATGATGGGGAGGGAATCAAGTGTTTGTTGCAGCGGGCTGAGATCTGTGCTTCCAGATCCAGCATCCTCTCCCCTTTCCCCTCTGTTCCAGTCACTCTGAGCAAACGGCGGAAGGGGCAGCGCTCCGGAGATTCCCCCTTCCTACTCGTAGATCCAGTGGTCTGTGCTGTCCTCCCAGCAGGTCATTTCATCTTTGCGGAACCAGAGGCCAATCTCGCGCTGGGCACTCTCCACCGAATCGCTGCCGTGGACCACGTTCCTGTGTGGAAGGGTGAAAGGTTTCAGTTGCGCGAGCGGGATGTATCCCCTAACCCCCTGGAAAATGGGACACCACTAGATCTCGGCCTCTGTTTGCACAGTCGCTTTGCTATGGCAAACCCATATAAGCAGCTTCCGGGGGCTCCTCCCAGGTCTGCTGCTTGTCACTTGCTAGGCACGGAGGAAGGTTCTCGCCCTTTAGAACATAAGAACATAAGAGACGCCAATGTTGGATCAGGCCAAAGGCCCATCCAGTCCAACACTCTGTGTCACACAGTGGCCAGAAATACCAGTGCCATCAGGAGGTCCACCAGTGGGGCCAGGACATTAGAAGCCCTCCCACTGTTGACCCCCCCCAAGCACCAAGATGACAGAGCATCACTTGCCCCAGAGCCCCTATCTATACCTTGTGGCTAATAGCCACTGATGGACCTCTGCTCCATATGCTTATCTATGCTTGGCCTCAGATCATTCTGTGGACCATCCCTGTGTCAATTGCCACAGACGGTCACTTTCTGGAAATCTCGGCTGATGCTCTCTCCCCATTTAAATTCTTTCCTTAGGCCTCGATGAAAGGCTGCTCGCTTGCTCTGCCAACAGGCCTTCCTCCCTTCCTGGTCTCTTCTCCCCTTACAACAAAGTTGGCAACAAGGGCCACATGATCTGGCACAGAGAGTTCACTTTACCCTCATCGTTTCAGACTCTCTCACAATAGAACACTCACTTGCCGACGTCAATGCAGAAGTCTCCTCGGATAGTTCCGGGCTTGGAATCGGCAGGGTTGGTTTCTCCGATCATCATGCGAGCGGTTTTCACCACATCTAGTCCTTGCCATACCTGCAGCAAGAGGAGAGGAACGGTAGTTCTCTTGATAGGATACGTTTTGCCCTGGATCCCTTTGCCAACCTGACACATGGAGGGAAAATGTTGATTCCCTGTGAAATCCAGCAGTCTTGGGCCTGGTCCTCTACACCCGGTTCTAGGAAAAAAGCCCACGGTCACCGCTGGGTGCCGGTAGGCAGCCCCTTCCCAAAAATGAATTGTGGCCCTAGATTAGGATTAATTGGTATCTATACCCTCTGTAAACCGCTCTGAGACCCTTCGGGGTCAAGGGCGGTATAGAAATCGAAACTATAAAATAAATAAATAAATAAATACTCATAGGAAAAAAGCCCGCATGGAAAAAAGCCCATACACATAAAATCCCACATGGAAAGAAGCCCACATGTGTGGGATTTTTTCCATTTGGGCATTTTTCCTGTGAGCTTTTTTCTGGTCACCTCTATCCCCAATGAGAAGGGAGCCCTCCCTGGAGAAGACCCTGATGCTGGGAAAGACTGAAGGTCAAAGAAGACGGGGACGGCAAAGGGTGAGATGGTTAGACAGTGTCATCGATGCAACGAACATGAAACTGAGCCAACTTCAGAGGACGGCGGAAGACAGGAGTTCCCAGTTCTGACTGGCTGGCCCTCATGATGATGTCACTCCCCCCTCCCACCCCATGCACTGTTGCTGTTTAAAAAAAAAGACCAGGACACAAGTGCTTATGGACTTGCACTTATATGTCGGTGTGCATACCATGCACACACACATAAATACATTAAAGTGTCAAATTCTCTGCCAAATAATTTTAAGTAAATGAAAGCATTTGGGATTGCTTTCCTTACTTTGTTTGGATCATCTTAAGTTAATGTTTGAGTTGTTTTTTCTCAAGTAAAACCTGTATTCAGGTTAAATTGCCTTGTTGGCACTTTGCGATAAATAAGTGGGTTTTGGGTCGCAGTTTGGGCACTCGGTCTCTAAAAGGTTCGCCATCACTGTCCTAGGCCATGCCCCTCCCATTGGGTCTTGGCAGAGGGGGAGGGACGGCTGGTTTGGCTGTTCTTACCTGCATGAGCTTCATGGCCACTAGTTTGAAGCCCTTCCTCTCAAAGCGCTTGATGATCTCACCCACCAGATGCCGCTGCACCCCGTCGGGTTTGATGGCAAGGAAGGTGCGTTCATTGACACCCGTGTAAGCTGGAAAAGGAGGAGAAGAGCCTTAGGAACATATCCCAGTTTTGGAATGCATCCAGCTGTGACCTCGAGCCAGAGCTGAGTCCTCAGAATCTGGTAGCCCAACTTCAAAGCCTGTTTCTGATGCTAAGAATTCCAGTTGTAAACATAGGAAGTGTCTCTAAGCATGTGCAGACTGCATTATACACATATGGACAGCAGAGATTCTAGGTCTGGCACTACCTCTATTAAGGCAGCTCTTGGTCTGAAAGTGTCTCTTTTTAAAAGAAGGTGAAAAAAGGGGACCGCAAACACAAGAGGATCTAGGACAAGAAAGATTCCCACTGAGGAGCAAATGGGAGCTGTTTAAGGCCACTTCCGCACTGTGGTTTGTGTCACTCCTTTGTCCCTGTCGCTTTGGGTCCCCCCTCCCCCCCTTTCCATGTGTTTTGCTCCACCTGGAACTACCAGAGAGAGCAAAACACATCGCGGGTGGGCGGGGGAGCAATAGGGACAAACGAGTGACAAAAATGACAGAGCGGGTCTGGTCTTGGGTTTCTGGTCACCTCACAATACTCAGAACGAGTGGAGCCACACTAAAGGTAACGGTTCCCTCGCTCGAAAGCCAGCCGAGTCCGACTCTAGGGTTGCGGTGCTCATCTCCGTTTCAAAGCCGAAGAGCCAGCGCTGTCTGAAGACGTTTCCGTGGTCATGTGGCCGGCATGACTCAACACCGAGGCGCACAGAACGCTGTTCCCTTCCCACCGAAGTGGTCCCTATTTATCTACTTGCAATTTCTTGCTTTCGAACTGCTAGGTTGGCAGGAGCTGGAAAGTTCCCGCAGATTTGGGGGTGATGCTTGGAAAACAGGAATGACTTCTGTGGAGCAGTGACGGCGTGGAGTCCGCCCCCCCCCCAAAAAAAGTTGCCACTGCCTCTGGGAAACTGATCTCTGTAGGGTGGAGATTAGCTACAATTCCAGAACTCCCACCTAGAACTTTGCAACACACTTGATCTGTGCACTGAGGGGTCCCTCACACATTTGTCATCGACAAATTTTAGGCCGTCCCCTCGGGCGCCGGCTCCACGAGGGCGGGAACGAAAAGGAGCGAAACGGAGGTGGCCTTCCAGGCAAACATAAGCTAAGGAGGCTGGGAGAAAAGGAGCCCTGCTGAAGTATACCTTACGCGAGGGAAGAACACACAGATCGACGTCAGCAACCCTGTGCACCCTCGCACTAGTGTGCTCCCCTCCTAACCCAATGAAACCCATGAGTGTGCTTCCTTAACTGTCGAAGGGGGCTCACCTCCCGAACTTTCGCATGTGCCTCTCCGGAGCAAGGGGCAGAGTGAGATGGAGGGGAAGGGGGGGCGTGGCGAAGCAAAAACTGCACCCAAGAGGTAAGCACACATTTGGGATTGCGCACTCAGTCAGCTGTGCCCTCTGAGGCAGCCAAATGCACCGGGCAAAGCGCCAACTCTTGCATCCTTTGTATTGGGGGGAATGTTTCCGCCCCGCGGCCCCGCGATGGGTGAAGCGTGCGCAGAGTGCTTCACCTCCTAGGGACTGTGGTGGCGGGTGGCACTCAGAGCCCTCTCTGTGGTGGGCACCAGTGTTCCCTCTAAGCTGAGTCAGTGTGAGCCAGCTCACAGTTTTTTAGCCTCCGGCTCACACATTTCTGTCCTAGCTCAGGAAGGGATGGCTCCAGGGCAAACTAATTGATGCAGCAGCCAAAGCTCCTGCTCACAACTTTAATGCCAGTAGCTCACAAAGGAGAATTTTTGCTCACAGGGCTCCATAGCTTAGAGGGAACATTGGACTGGGCACCCATATCTGCCAAATAATTTTAAGTCAATGAAAGCAAATAATTTTAAGTCAATGAAAGCATTTGGGATTGCTTTCCTTACTTTGTTTGGATCCTCTTATGTTAATGTATGAGTTGTTTTTTTCTCAAGTAAAACCTCAATATTCAGGTGAAATTGCCGTGTTGGCACTTTGCGGTAAATAAGCGGGTTCTGGGTTGCAGTTTGGGCACTGGTCTCTAAAAGGTTCGCCATCACTGTCCTAGGAGAGGAAGGCTGGGTTTCAGTGGGACTTTAAATATAAAATGGGCGGGTGGACGCCCTGAAGCGCAGGCTCCATCTGCAGAAATAAAGAGCTGCAGCACTGGCAGTTTATTGCGTGGTTCAACAGTTTTGCAGTTCATGGCTGTCCCCATTACCTTGTTTGGACCTTGCTGTTTTCTAATCTTGGTAGTACACAGTTGTTGCCCTGTTTAGGCTATACTTTTAAAGTTATTGCATCCCCCTTTCACCAGTTTTGTTTTCCGCCTGAGTATTGTTGAGAAAAGCAATTAGATGCAATGAAATGAATAATAAACTTTCCCTTGGCATGGGGATCCTGTGTTGTACTGTTTGACACCCCTGTGAGTGCATAGTAATGTAAAAGGTAAAGGTTCCCTTGCTCGAAAGCCAGTCAAATCCGACTCTAGGGTTGCGGTGCTCATATCCGTTTCAAAGCCGAAGAGCCAGCGCTGTCCGAAGACGTTTCCGTGGTCATGTGGCCGGCATGACTAAACACCAAGGTGCACGGAACGCTGTTCCCTTCCCACCGAAGTGGTACCCTATTTGCAATCTACTTGCAATTCCTTGCTTTAGAACTGCTAGGTTGGCAGGAGCTGGAACTAGAGACGGGAGCTCACTCCGTCCTGCGGCACACTCGGGTCTCGAACTGCTGAACTACCGACCTTCCACAGCCTGCAGTTCAGCGTCTTAACCACTTGAGCCACCGCAGCTCCTAAGTGCATAGTAGCAGAGTGAAATTTGAATCCAGTGGCACCTTAAAGACCAACAACAATCTCCAAGGTATCAGCTTTGTCAGATACAAACGAAAAAAGAATTTTCCCTGGTAAGGAGTGCTCAATGGGAGATCAGACTCTGACAAGAGAGCTCTCTGGATGTCCTTGGCCCATTCTCTCAGCCTGAGCTTACTTGGAAGAGGGAAGAGAGAACCGTGGGTGCCATCCCTTGAAGGAAGGGGGCGGTAAAAATGCACTACCACATCCAATGGATCTGTCTCCAAGCAGAGGGTGCCTTTCCCTGACCATCAAGCGCCAATGAGAGGCTTCCATGACACAAAGTGGATTGTGAAGAGCCCCAAGGAGAGTAGATACAGAAGGGCAAGACTATGTACACTGGAAGACAAAAGACCCAGCTGTCAAGTATGCTGAGGGGGTCTGAACTGGCAAGAAACGAGCTGGAGAATCAGCTTGTCGGTGCGGCACTGTGAAAATGTCAACTCAGTGTGAGGTGGCAGCGAAAATGGCAGACTCTGTGCTGGGGATTATTAGGAAAGAGGGAGAAAACAAAACGTCCAGTATTGTAATGCCCGGTAGTGTAACCTAATTGGGAGTGTATTGCATTCAGTTCTGGTTGCCGTATCTCAGGAAAACATATTGTAGAAGTGAAAAAGTACAGAAAATGATAGGGGACATGATAGAAGTTTATAAATTATGGAGAGGGAGGGACTTTCCGCGCGCGCTGCTTCTGCCCTGGAAACCCCTCCCGTCTCGGCTCGTCTTTTCATGTCCCGGGCAAAGCGCCAACTCTTGCATCCTTTGTATTGGGGGGAATGTTTCCGCCCCGCGGCCCCGCCCAGGGTGGAGAAAGTGGATACAGACCCCTCCCCCTATAATATTAGAAGTCAGAAATGCGGGGCTCTTTTTGGGCAGGAACGCACAGCGGCGATCAGGATGTAGCGCGGAAGCTTTGCGATGGGTGAAGCGACAGCTCCTGTGCGTGCGCAGAGTGCTTCCCGTCCTAGATGAAGGCTTGGGTTTCAGTGGGACTTTAAATATAAAATGGGCGGGCGGACGCCCTTAAGCGCAGGCTCCGTCTGCAGAAATGAAGAGCTGCAGCATCGCCAGTTTATCGCGTGGCTCCAACAGTTTTGCAGTTCATGGCTGTCCCCAGGGCTTTTTTTGTAGAGAAAGCCCAGCAGGAACTCATCAGCATAATAGGCCATACCCAACAGCAGGAACTCATTAGCATATTAGGCTAACATGGGGGTGTGGCCTAATGTGCTAATGAGCTGTGCTGTCAGGGTTGTGGCCTAATATCCTAATGAGTTTCGGCTGTTGGGTGTGGCCTATTATGCTAATGAGTTCCTGCTGGGCTTTTTCTACAAAAAGCCCTGCAGAAATGTACAGTCAAATCAATGGACCATCGATTCAGGACAGACAGAGACAGTACTCTTTCACTCAGCAAGTTATTAAATCGTGGAATTAACTGACAGTGGGGATGGCCATGAACTTTAAAAGGGGGGTCAGTCAGATTCAGGGAGGAGAGGTCCACCAATGGCTACTAGCCATGGTGACAAGGGAACCTCCATTACACACAAGCAGCAAGACTTGGACTAGCAGTGCTGGGAGGCAACATCTGCCTCCGCATTCACCCTACCCCATTTCCAAGAGTTTCTTTTTAGCCTGGTGGAGTGCAGGACAAGACCAGAGCATAGAAACCTCATAAGGATATGTGTGGCATATTGTCCTATTTATATGCACCGCTTTGGGGACTCGGATTGAGTGGAAAGGCAGCATAAAAATGTTTTAAATAAGGTCCCACACTTGCCCTGATGTTTCCGTAGACATCTTTTTGTAAACTGGCCCACTACACAGTTGCACATGAAGTATAGGGTTTGTGCTAACACTGAGGGCCACGCCTCTAAGGAAAGTGTCTTAAACATAGCACAGTTATCAAGCAGGATCCCAGCAAAATCAAGCATGGCTACTTTTATTATATTTGAAAGTTATAACTGACCCTCCTCCTCAATTAAAAACGGAGAAAGTTAATCTTGAATTTCTTAGCAGCTACGAAAACTGCTTTACTCTAGTCATTGGGAGATTAAGTTGTTCTCACTGCAATGCTGGACATAGCTGGCCAGGGAGCCAGTCTCACTAAAATCAAGAGGTCTTATTTCGAACAATGAACATGGGTGTCAAAAGCACATGGTCTGAGCAGGTAAACTAGCATGTCCAGACAGAGTCACATTGATTCATAACAGCATTCAACACGTTGAGCAGAATTAGTATACGGTGAGATTTGGCATGATGTACTTTCCACAGTATTAAAGATGTTTTTCTTGGTGTAATTTTCTAGAAAATGAACGTAATAGAAAGAACGCAGAAGACATCCTGAGATTGTCAGACTGGTGTCCCTTCCATTTGCTTCTGGGAAGAGTGCTCCTTTCGGAGGGCAGCAAAACGTTTCAAGTCGATCATGGGCTCTTCTGTGTCCAGATTCCCTTCCTTCTGTCTCTGAGCAAGGATCATGGCCCGCAGCAATGGGGGGTATGGGACATACTGTACGCTTTCTTCTTCCACTGGTGTACATCTCTTAAAGGTCTCCTCCTCATGCTTAGGAACTATGCGCCAATCATGGTACATGACCTTGGGGATTTCTTTCACTTCGTCGCTTGTCCTGCCTGCAAAGAAACAGGCAAAATGAAGAAAGCTACAAACAGAGTGTATCCACTCTGAAGTATGGTAGACCATTTCACATAATGATACACTCTGAAGTATGGTAGACCATTTCACATTCCTGCCATTTTAAAATCGAGCAGTGATTTATTTATTTATTTATTAGATTTTTATCCCGCCCTCCCGCCAAAGCAACATCAGCTTCCCACAAGAAACCTGGCTAAGCGGTTTGCTATTGATTACTTTGGGCATTGCCGTTCTAGCTGAGAGGTGTAGGAAAGCAGTGCAGATGGATCCACTATTCTCCTGCCTGGAAATTGGGAACCCGAAAGTATTTGTGTGCTAAGAGCATGAGGTACTGCTTGATGATGCAGTCAGTTTGGCCTTGGCTGTTGCGAAGGAGATAAGGAGCTGTGAGCTTGGAATCAACACATTCCAAGCTCTGAACGAATGCTTGTAATTTTCCCTTACGGAGGAAGAGGGAGGGAGAAGGGGGAAGAAAGATATAAAATAAAACGCTGGGGAGTGAAAAACTTCAGACAGCTTCCTGCAGACTTGTGTCCTGTCGTCTTTGCATCGCGTGAACCCTGCACCCACACAACAGAGAGGTACTGTAACTCCACCAAAGTGAAACCACCAGTGGACACACGGAGACTTGGGTACTTGGCATAAAATGCTTTTTCCTAGGCTAAAGAAATATTTCTAGCCTTTACAACAGGCTTGAAAGTCTGTGGCCAATACTAGATGAAAACTCAATATTCTCCGCTTCTTAAGGTCGAGGCTGAAAAATGATGGACCCCTGGCTCTAGCTCGGTTAAAATTTCTCCATGAATGCATGTGTGGCATTCATGTTTGCTTTCTTACCTCTGAATGTCCGATATCCCCAGGCTTGCCCATGATCCATATTCTGTAACAGAAGTAATGTTGGTTAGAAAGAGAGCTTGAACACATTCTTCTTCCCACCTCTGATGAGTTTCAGCTGACCTCTTCTGACTTGGTGAAGAGACCAGGGAAAATACTGGTCCCAGCATTACTGCTAGAGAAGCAAGTTAATGCCGCTTCCAAAAACACTGTCTTCCAACCCAGTCTAGCCCACAAGATGACCTCCTATCTTGACCTGGTGAATCTGGTCACCTGGATTCACACTACGGTGACACTGAGACTAGCCTACTGTAATGCACTCTATATAGGTCTCCCTTCAAAGTCAACTTGGAGAGTCCAGTTGGTGCGGAAAACCACAGCTTGGCTATTATCAGGAGCAAGGTGGAGCGTGCATATTACTCCCATTCTGCAGTCACTCCATTGGTTCCATGCAAGGTACTGGCTATCACATATAAAGCCCTTCATACCTGTGAGACTGCCTGTACTCCTGTGCTCCACTACAATAGGGTCACTCATCTGAGCATGGCCTTTTGCAGGTGCCACGCTGCAAATGGGCAAAATTAGCAACTGCCCATACACTTACATATTCTGTTGTGGCTCCCATCTTATGAAGCCAGACCTGTTTCCCAGCAAATTATGCAAAACTGAATTATTCTGGAGTGCTTTTTTACACTATACTGTAACAAAATGGTTCAGAAGGATGCTTTGATAAAGGGATAGGGACTGTAGACTGTACTACTGTGTTTTTGCTTTGTTTAATATGTTTAATACGTCATGTTATGTCATGCTTTGTTTCAGGTTTGTCTTAGATTTCTGAGATCCTAATCCTATTACATTGCTTATTGGATGTCCCATCCTGTTGATTATATTGACTTACACTGGGCAATCCATATGGAGTCTCAAAAGGCAGACCATAAATAACATAAATAAATAAGTAAAAGAAGCAGTAATGTACTTTGCAGAAACCTTCTTTACATGGCTAATATAGAGGGCTAGTTCTGTAGCAGTTGGACCGAAAGCAGGATTCAGATCCCCTCTTGAACCATGACAACATTGTGGTGTTGCTTTCTCTCATGGTGAACCACTGGTCTGTCAAGGTCAGTACTGTCTAATCTTGACCGGTAGCACCTCTTCCAGGGGGGTCTTCAATGTCATCTGCTACTAGAGATGCTGAAAATTAAATGTGTCAGGAAGAGGCTGCCACCACTCTGGAAATCCAAGTACTGTCCCCAAAGGTATAAGAGATGGTGGCAAACAGAAGAAAAAGTAAAGCTATCCTCTGAGGCCCCAGCCCATCCTTCCTCACTGCCTGCCTGCAAACAGCACTCACCTCAGCTGTATAATCCACTTTCACTTTGGTAATGACCCAATAACACGGCTCCTCGAATGCCCACAACCAGGACTTGCGCGTCACCATGCGCCCAATGCCAAAATGATGCAGCCTGCACAGCAGGGTAAATAGCCGGTTTTCATTCTTCACATCCTCCCAAGCCAACACAGGTAGACGCTTGCCTGTGAAGGGACGGGTCATGGTTTCATAGTCCAGGGCAAAGCGCTGGGAGTCTCGGGGTCGGTTTTTCAATGCCCGGTACTCCCGGATCTTCTTAGCCATGGCTGCAATGGGGCGGTAAAGTTTCTTGCGAACCATGGCTGCCTGTGGAACAACAACAGGGAACATAAGACTGATGCTGGGAAGAAGGAGAAGAGATTGGATTTATAAAAGGCAGACCATAAATAACATAAATAAATAAGTAAAAGAAGCAGTAATGTACTTTGCAGAAACCTTCTTTACATGGCTAATATAGAGGGCTAGTTCTGTAGCAGTTGGACCGAAAGCAGGATTCAGATCCCCTCTTGAACCATGACAACATTGTGGTGTTGCTTTCTCTCATGGTGAACCACTGGTCTGTCAAGGTCAGTACTGTCTAATCTTGACCGGTAGCACCTCTTCCAGGGGGGTCTTCAATGTCATCTGCTACTAGAGATGCTGAAAATTAAATGTGTCAGGAAGAGGCTGCCACCACTCTGGAAATCCAAGTACTGTCCCCAAAGGTATAAGAGATGGTGGCAAACAGAAGAAAAAGTAAAGCTATCCTCTGAGGCCCCAGCCCATCCTTCCTCACTGCCTGCCTGCAAACAGCACTCACCTCAGCTGTATAATCCACTTTCACTTTGGTAATGACCCAATAACACGGCTCCTCGAATGCCCACAACCAGGACTTGCGCGTCACCATGCGCCCAATGCCAAAATGATGCAGCCTGCACAGCAGGGTAAATAGCCGGTTTTCATTCTTCACATCCTCCCAAGCCAACACAGGTAGACGCTTGCCTGTGAAGGGACGGGTCATGGTTTCATAGTCCAGGGCAAAGCGCTGGGAGTCTCGGGGTCGGTTTTTCAATGCCCGGTACTCCCGGATCTTCTTAGCCATGGCTGCAATGGGGCGGTAAAGTTTCTTGCGAACCATGGCTGCCTGTGGAACAACAACAGGGAACATAAGACTGATGCTGGGAAGAAGGAGAAGAGATTGGATTTATACCCCGCCCTTCACTCGGAGTCTCAGAACAGCTTACAAACACCTTTCCCTTCCCCTTCCCTCTCCACGACAGACACCCTGTGAGGTAAGTGGGGCTGAGAGAGCTCTGAAAGAACTGCCCTTTCAAGGACAGCACTGACAGAACTATTGCTTGCCCAAGGTCATCCAGCAGCTGCAAGTGGAGGAGTGGGAAATCAAACCCGGTTCTCCTAGATTAGAGTCCATGCACTTAACCACTACACCAAACTGACAGCTGCCCCCTGTCTCCATGGTTCTCTTATTTACTTCATTTATACACTCCCCCTTCTCCCCAATGGAGACCTGGAGCAGCTTACATGATTCTCCTCTCCTACATTTTATACCCACCTTTCTCAATACGACCCAGGGCAGATCACAGAAAGAGAAACGTAATCATACATTAGAGAACATCCAATTAACACTGAGCAAAAGAACTAGGAATAAAAAAATCTGAGTGAGAATGCAAGCAGCAACCCTGTGAGGTAGGTTAGGCTAAGTGTGTGTGATTGTCTCAAGGTCTCCCAATGTATGTTCATTGTTCATCTCCCTCTTGGTTCCCAAGCAGCAGAGTGACCACTGGCAACAGAGGTGCACTCCTAAACAGAATTGTACCTTTTAAAGTCCATTGATTTCAGAAGGGCTTACATCACTTTAATACTGCACTACCCATATTCTATATTTTTAAGAGGAAGCTTTGGCCGAGGCAGCTTTACTCATTCCAGAGAGCATGATCCTAAAATTAGCAGTACTTACCAAAGAGTCTCTTTGCACACGAGTATCGGGGATACTAGACTAAGCAACAACTCTACCCCCGGTTTAATCGTGGATTCTCACCTCCTAATCGCTCGCTGCAGCCCTCGCTTATTCCAGTAGTTTGAGCAAGGATGGTACGACCCACTGTATTGTCCGGGTGACAACACTTCCGCTCCTTTCAAAATGAAACAAACACATTTCGCAGAGGCTAAGATTTTCAGTCACACTATTGCTCTCCCGCCTCCCTTCCATTATCTATCTGCGTACTGTCCGGTCTGAGCCATCAGTGACGCGCTGAACGGAACATCCGAGGTGGTAGGCTAAGTTTCTTCAGGGTCAGTTTATAAAGGTGCACCAAGCTTCTTAGCCCAAGAGGTAAGAAAAAGTAGAATGATATTAACTTCCGGTCCTTCGTGAAAGCCGGCTTTGGCTAAGAGTGGCGTCATTTCTACGCTTTTGCACTTTGCGGGAAGGGGGGTTTTCTGGTTGTGTTTTGCGTTGGAAGGGGAGCGGAAGTGTCGAGATGTGTAGTTCCGAGTCTTCTCCCGTACCTCTATATTCTGGGCTTAATTATTTTAGCTGATTGAATGCAGAAGGAGGGAAGGAGTGCAGGGCGGGGGGTACAAAAAATATTAAAACATCTCCCTTTTAATGCAGCTGCTGGTTTTTGGCGTGCACAGGGTTTCTGTTAGGGTGAAGGGGCGTCCATAGCTGCAATATGTCTTCAGTGATTTGAAGGGGTTTGGTCCGCTCTCCGGTCTTGTTTTGAGAGCGTGGAGGGGCAAGGATTTTTCATAGTGCGGGCTGAAATGAGGTTGGTAGACTTTCCAATTTCGGGGGGGGGGGGGCTGGGGCTGGGCCAGAGGCATTGCTTTGCTAGGAGCAAGGGTGGCTCCCGGGGGGGGGGCTGAGCACCTTCCTGAAAATTTCGGCGGGGGGGGGGGCCCCCCCCCCCCCCCCACCACAACCCACACCA
>NW_015162563.1:18244-21861 GCF_001447785.1 Gekko japonicus
GGGGTGGAGGCTGAGCACCTTCCTGAAAATTTCGGCGGGGGCTGACGCCCCGCCGCCCTCACAAAGATTACCCCTATGATTATATTTATTTGTCCGATGATGTTTATTTGTTTGCTAATGATATTTGTCTGAGAGAGAGAGAGAGAAACAAAAAAGCAAATAGATGAGGGGGAGGAAGGGAGAAAGAGAGAAAGATGAAAAGAAATAATTTAAAGTTTCTTTCTCTGCCCCCCCCACCCAGGGAGGGGAACACTGGCTGGGAAAGGGAAGACTGATTGGGGAGGCATACCTCCCCTTCACTTCCCCAGCCAACCTGCCGGGAGCAATATGTGTGAAGAGCCACATGCGGCTCCTGAGCCACAGTTTGGCCACCCCTGCTATAGAGTCCACCCTTCAAAGCTGCCATTTTCTCCAGGGGAGGTGATCTCTGTCAGCTGGAGATTAGTCGGGGAAAATATCACTGTCGGCTGCTAAATATTTCTCATGGTTGGATTTGGTTGAGTCCTAGAGCTGGAGTTTGCTGGTTTCAGTGGACTCCTTTTTTTTTTTTTAGTTTATATATTTTTACATCAACAACAATAACATACAAACAACAAAGAAAAGGGAAAACAGTAACATGGCTGATCAAAATGAAAACTTAAATTAAGCATCACAAAAGCTTTTGTAATAACACTATAGCAATTACAGTAATAACACTATAGCAAATAATAACACTATAGCAATTATCAATAACGATTTAACAAAGGAGGATGTCAATTATATAATTAGAATGAAATAGTTGGGTTAGCTGCAAAGAAATTCAACAATGGATACCAAAAAGCAAAGTAGTTAGAAGGGGATGGGATATGAGATTGATAAGAGACTTGGTCCAGAATCTTGTCCATTGTAATGTATTCCCATATTATTCTATACGAACTTTTCATAGAGGGAGGAACACGTTTATTCCAAACAGACACAATTGCACCCCCTGCTGCCGCACGCAATATTATGATCAAATCTCTTTGTACTGGAGCAATATTGGTTGGATTCCATAGATTTAGTAACATAATCTCTGGATTTAAAGGAAGAAAATAATTAGTAATACTATGTATTTAGTCTCTGATTGTGCTCCAAAAGTTATAAATTATAGGACATTGCCACCAGCAGTGTAAATAAGAGCCCTGACCTGGTCTGGGTCTTTCATAAAAGGCTTGAATAATACAAAGGAATCCCAGGCCAAATTGCATATGTCAGAGTAGTGATAGTAAATAAGCAGGTTCTAATTTATTAAAAGCTTTTTCTATGTTGAGAGCCTGAATTAGTAAGCACTCGGTTGTGTGCATATTGAATTACATTCAACGTTTTCCGAATATGCAATATTGCGATTGGGAATGGGGCCCGATTGATTAGGATATATTGCCCTATCCAGACCCAGTCCCGAGGATGGTCCGTCTCCACCTCCTGTCTGTACACGGGGCAGGGGGAGTGGTAGCTACCCATGCAGCAGATAAAGCTTCAGGCAGCACCGGTGCCTGTTTGGACATATCGGTCTTCATACCAGCCCTCCCCCATCCCCTCCCTTGGAAAATGGCATTACTTGTTCTTTACAGGATGCCCCTCATTTCCTCCGGGACCTTCCGTCCTTCCCAGAGGTCAAAAAGGAGGCAATTTATTCTGTTCTTTTTTAAAAATAATCTTTTTATTAATTTTTCAAAAGAACAAGAAATAACAAGATATTGGTACATTATTGTCACATCTCAGAGAAGCAAACACCACCAGTTGGAATTAACATTTAACATGTACATAGCAATCCTTTTCTGATTCCATTTCTAATAAGTTATCATCTCATTAAATTTACCAATTGTGTATTTCATGTCTCTCTACAGAGTTATCAAAATTTATTCTGTTATTATTATTTTTTTAATTTTCAATTATCTCCCTATATGAATTACATTCCAGATATTAAACCACTTTATGTGTAGTACTTCCATAAGTACAAATCAATTCTGTTTTCACCCAATTCCCACTTTGATTTTAGATTCATTCATTAACATTAACTCTTAATACTACTAAGATAATAGCAACCCATATAAGAGGGGAAAGAGCCATCATTTCACTCCCTATTTCAGCCATTTCAATTCTATTTCCTTTTCAGCAGAGATAGTTATATCAGAAATATCTTTCTGCATATTTATTTATTTATTTATTGCTCAACCTACAGTATCACAGCTATACAATTCATTTTTTTTATTTTGTTTATTTATTTATTTGCTTTTTATTTTGTTTGTTTATGTGTTTGTTTTTTATGCAGAAATTTATTTATTAGGGATGTCCAGGTGGGCAGGGCAGAGTCTCTCTCCTCTCTGGACGCTCCGCTCGGCCGTCTCTCTCTCTTGGGGACCCAGAACGCCATTCCCTGGGAGATGGGCTCTGCATGGAGACCTCCTCCCCCCTTCTCAGCCTCTCTCCCCATCCTCCAGGGATGGATCTCGAGAGACTGCCCGCTCCTCTTTGCCCACCTCTGGAGGGATTCCTGACACTCTCCAGGACACCCCTTTCCTTTCTCAGGAGCCCGCCTCGTGTGGACTTTCCTCCCAGGCAGCTTTCCCCTCTGCCCCGCCAGGGAAGCTCCAGAGGGCCACGGCCACCTTTGGAAGAGGACCGGTCAGGCTCCAGCCACCCTCCCCCATTCTTAGGCCCGGTCCGGCTCCCCAGCAGCCCTTCCCTGCTTCCCTCAGAGCCCCCACTCAAGACCCAGGGGTCCTGCCTCTACTCAGCACATAGGTCCGGGTGGGCCAGAGAAGGCCGCCTCCCTCCAGGGCTTCTGTGCTCAGACCACAAAGAGGGCGGGAGAGCAAAGGCGGTGGGAAGAGTGGGGCCAGGGAAGCCAGGAGGAGGAGGAGGAGGAGGGATTTATACCCCACCCTTCACTACCCAAAGGTGTCTCAGAGCGGCTTACAAACTCCTTTCCCTTCGTTAGTCCCACATCATACCTTAAAAAAGGATACAGATTAACAGACTCCAACCTCCTCTCGTAACATTTCATTACCAATCAAGTCTGTATATACTTTCTTGATGAACTGATCCCAACTCATACCTTAAAAGGTGTATAAATTAACTCACTTCAAATCACTTCTCCTAACATTTCATTACCAATCCAGTCTAATATGTTTTTTCCACAGTGTCCATTCCTTTTTCATAAACCATCATTTATCAAAGTTAGAAGGAGGGCTGGGGGTATTTCTGAGCTCAGAGTCGGGCCCAGAGTGAGTGGGAGTGGGGCTGGTAACCACTGCAGGCCATCATGGAAGACCCCCTCCCATTTCTTTGGGTCTCAGCCCCCTCCTGCTCCCTCCAGGTCCCAGGTGTGGGGCGTGCTGGGGGCCCTTACCTGAAACGAGGGCAGGTGCTTTGCGTATCGAAGGAGGGAGCAGCTGAGGGAGGCCGCCCCGATGTGCACCTCGGCCTCCTCCCTCTGCATCCAGTAGGCGAGGGGCTGTGGAAATCAGGCCCCCAGCTCAGCACCTGCCGCCAAGGCCTTTCCTCCTCTGCACAGAAATCCCCTCTGGGGTTCTCAGGGGGCTCTGCTCCGATGGAGCAGCTGCCCGCGTCCGTCCTCAGATTGTGCCTTCAGGTGG
>NW_015162563.1:21903-29385 GCF_001447785.1 Gekko japonicus
GGGGGGGGGGGGGGGGGGAAGCAAGGAACCGACTTCCTCTCCAGCCGGTTCCTGCTCCTACCCAGGAATCTCTTAGGATGTGTCTACCTGAAAAGCTCCCTTCTCCCACTTGCACCCCACAGAGGCCGCAGGTAAAACTCGGCCAGGCTAGAAACCGGCCCTGAGATTCTGGGCCAGCCAGGACACAATGTGCTCCAGGGACCTTCTAGTCTGGGGCCGGTCATTTGGGGAGGGATTCTCGAGTGGTGAGTGCGAGCGAACTAGACGACGGTCCCGTCGCTACCTAGATAGATTCAAGGGCGGGGGGGTGGACGTGCTGGTCTGAATCAGCAGAACAGAGCCTGTGTCCAGTGGCATTTGGAATATTGTGTGCAATTCTGGTCTCTTCCCGATTTCTTTTTGATGTCTAAAATTTTTGTATTCTTGTACTGTTACTTTCAAACTTGACCTTTTCTTTTCCCATGTAACATATGTAAGTCTTTTGAAAATTTTCAAGTTCTTTTCTCCATCTCTTGATTTCTTGTTTTTGGTCACCTTCTTTCTCTTTCTCCTTTGTATAAATGTTTGTAAGAAGTGTCCCTTTCTTGCATCTTTTTTCCTCCTCTGTCTTGTTTGATCGTTCCCCAGGTGTCTTTTATATACCTCTGATTTCTGAGTTGGAGCTTGTATAATCAGTGATCTCTTATCCCATAGCTCCCTCTCCTGGCGAACATCTTGAATTTCCGATATGGCTTGCAGCTGCAGATCAATTTTGCCATTCTCTCCAATATCTGTAATTTCCTCCCCAAGTTCTTTATATCGGTGTTTACAGGCAATTTCCACTGCTTCTTCAATCGTAGTTGTTAAAAATCTCTTAAATTGATGATAGGTTAAGTCTTGGACTAACATAGTCAAATCCCATTCTTTGTCTTTCTCTTCCCCATAGAACTCCATCTCATTATTATTTTTGTTCGTTATTCCTTAACCTTTTATTCACCCATATTAATGTCCAAAGTCACCGGGTTTTCCAACAGTCTTACTTTAAGAATAAATTCATGTGTTTCTTTTTAAAGCGGTTTATTCTCTCTGTTTTTAACCCCTCTTCTCGTAACCATCCGATTTCTCCCCAGTCGCTTCATAGCCGCTTACTTACATACTTTAGGGCAAAGGCTTATTCTGGGTAGAAACTTTTGTGCACCTGCACACAGATATCTGAAGGGGTGTGCATGCACACGAAAAAGTAGACCTTGAAATACCATATCAGAAATACTGGGGGAAAGTGTTGAAATACACAAAAGATACGCAAAAAGTCTTTTCCATTTGCCCTCAATTATCTTCTCTTCTCTTGCTGCGATGTGTTACTTACTAATAGTAGGTTAAAAAACAACGGCTGGTCGCTGTTAGTGGAAACATGGCAGCCATGTTTCCTCGTTCCCCGCTCCTGCTTCAGGGCAAACCAGAAACGCCCCCGCAATTTGCAGTCTTCGGAGGTGACTGGCAGATCCCCCTGCGGCTCCCCTCCCTCCAGGAGTCCGAGCCGGGGGGCCCCCCCGTTCGCACGGGAGACCCCCCAAGGAGCGAAAAAGACGCGAACGGCTCGGGAGCGTCCCCGAGATGCGTCCGCTCACAGCGCAGACCGGAACTACATCATCGCAATTTATTCTGTTCTTGAGCGCTTCTTCCTGTAGAGGTGAACCCCCCAAAACAGACTACCCGTCATTCCAGTTCTTCTTCTTCCGTCCCAGGAAAGAGCTGCGGTCTTGGCTTCCACCCACCCCCTGCCCCCACTGGACCCACCAGTTCCTTACCTCCTCCTTCTCCTCCAACAGGCCATAGACCTGGCCCAGGAGGGAGAAGAGGAGGAAAAGACCCCCTACTCTGACCCACTCCTGGGCCAGGCACATGACGAGCTCCCAGGAGGCTCTTAAGAATGCTTCTTCCTGGGCCGGGTTCAGGCACCCTCCGAAGACCTGAAACCCAAAAGAAGCCCTGTGAGGATGCCACCATCCCAGATGAAGAAGAAAGTGCCCTGGGGTCGGTTCCCCCTGGGGCCTGGCCTTCTGCCAGTGCTCCTTCCAGGGCCTCGACCCCTCCCCAAAGGGAAACGGGAGGCTCCTTGGGTCAGAGACTCCTCTGATCTCTTTTCCCTAGCCTCTCAAGAGCGAAGGGAATGGGAGGTGGGATGCAATCCAAAGGGAGAGCCCTCAGCATCCAGCAGAGAGTCCCACGAAGAAAAAACCTTTGTTGGCCATAAAGATGCCTCTGAACTCAGACTTTCCCCTTCACCTTATCTCCTGGACACTTACGCTGAGGAGTCCCACTAGATGCAGGGAGGTGGGGGACTCCCTTAACAGCCCCTTGAGCATCTCCTAAAAAGCCTGCAGGGCCTAGAAGGAAAGAGGGAGCCAAGCCGGATTGCCCCTAAGGCGGCTGCAGAGAGGCCTGAGGGCCCAGGGCTGAGCCTACGCAGTCCGGAGGGGGCCGGTCCCAGCAGGGACTGGGAGGAGAGCAGGCCCCTCCTTTGCCAGGCTCTTGACGAGGAGGCGGATCCGGGTGGAACCTACCTGGGCGGCCACATCCTCCCTGCCTGGGCTGCAGGTGAAGGCCAGCCGGGCAGCCCATGCCACTATGGACGACTAGAAGTCATCAGAGATCGGAGGCTGGAAGTGGCTGGGAGATGGAGGAGAAAGGATTGGCCACTACAGTGTGCGGGAGAGATGAGGAATCAGGGATCTGACACACACACACACCCGCCCGACAGACACATCCCAGGGCTGTGCCAAAGCGGGGTCTTCAGACACGGACTGGGGGGAAGGCAGGAAATCCCAAGACAGTCCCGTCTGGAGGGAAGGAGAACAGGGCTGCATGACCCCCTGTCATGACCCCAGCGGGGTCTTTGGTTTTCCCCGCCACCACCCTGGACTTTTGGGTCCCTTGGGAGTCCCAGGGTGTCTCCCAAGCCCTTGTTGACCGAGCAATATGGGCGTGAATGACCCAGGCAGACACCAAAACAAATTAAACAGCACAGGGTTCATTAGGAGAAAGATTGGGGCAAGGTGCTTCAACCGGGTCACAGGTGGAAAAGCCAACAGAAAATAAACTTAACGCAGATGCCTTACTTTAGTTCGACTACCAGGCCCTAGCCTGCCTCCCTCCCTCAGGATTTTCCTCCTCTCTCAGCCCGGCCTGTCCCTCACTGGACCCAGCCGCAGGGAGGCATCCCCCACCCCCACCCCCGGACTGGACTTACCCCTCAGCCGCCCCGGCAGCAGCGCATACAGGTGCCTGGCGCTCTCCCTGGCACGTTCCCGGATCTCCAGTTCAGGGTCCACCAGGGGGACCGCCAGCTGTGGCACCAGGCTCCCAAATACTGGCTCAGCGGTGTTCTAGAGGGAAGAGAAAGAAGGGGCCTCTTTCTATAACCGCACGGCACCCAGGGGCTCGGACTCCCCTTCCGTGTCCCAGGAGAGATCCTGCCACGAGCCTCTGCTCTCCTACAACCTCGGCAAGGGACTCTGAGGCCCTGTCTCACCGCCTGGCAGATCCTTTCTCCCCCCACCTCCTCCCCCTCTCTGGCCGTGTGACTCTCGGGACGAGTCCTGGCCTTTGCCAAACAGGCAAGGAAACAAAACAAAACTGGGGCCAATACACCTCCTCCCCTCCCCTCCCTTCGTGATTTGGAAACACTTCCCCTCTTCCAGAACACCTGGGGCTTGACTCTGACTGTCAGTTCCGTGGGCCTGGCGGGGCCTGGAGGCCACCTGGGCATCGCGTCCTTCCACTGAGTCCCCCAGTGCTGAGGAAGGGGCCAGGGAGCAGTGTTCCCTCTAAGCTGAGTTAGTGTGAGCGAGCTCACAGTTTTTTAGCCTCCAGCTCACAGATTTTTGTCTGAGCTCAGGAAGGACGGCTCCGGAGCTGACTAATTTATGCAACGCCCAAATCGCTCGCTCACAACTTTAATGCCAAACAGGAGCAGGAAGCCCAAGAGCTCCACACGGTGGCCCACCTCCCGGTCCTGGTCCCAGAGATCCGTGTGTAGGCCAGTGGGGCAGCCGTGTCTTCCCGTAGGCTGTGGGATATCTGGGGATATCACTCTGCTCACTCCTCTGCCAGACGCTCCCGACCTTCAGGTAGCCTCCCCACCCTCCCCTCCTACCCTCCCTCCCTCTGGGGGCTGTGGAGAGGCCTCCCCTGACAGAAAGACCCACCTGAGACTGCTGATGGCCCTCAGGACCAGCGTTGGGGTCGGCTCCAGGCCGGAGTTGGCCATGATTTCCTAGGCGAGTGGGAGGGAGAGAGTGGTGGCGGTCAGAGCCCCGTGGACTCCAGCAGGGCCTCTCCGGCCCCACGGACCCTCATCCACCCCACCGGTGGGGGCCCAGGCTCCTTGTCTTCTCTGAGCACTGCCTACGGATGCGAATGACTCCCCTGGAAGGGAGCCAGCTGACTTCCCCTTTCACCAAGAGTGCCCAAGGCAAGCTGGAGAGAACTGAATCAAGCTCCGGTCGGCCCAAGAGGCGACCCCAAAAGGACCCGGGAGGGAAAAGCCAGAACAGCACAGGCAGAGAGAGAAGCAGAACAGGGCAACCCCTCCGGCGGCCTGGCCGAGCCAAGGGCTTCCGCTCCAGAGCAGGGGCCAGGCCGGGACCCCCGGAGAGGGGACTCCAGCCCCCAGCTCCTTTCTCCCAGAGCCCCTGGCCTCCCTCGGCTCAGAGGCAGCCTGGGAAGGAGAGCCGGGGGGGGGGTCTCCTTTTCTCCAGGCAGGTTCCCACCCCAGCAGAGGGTCCCTCCCCACAAGAGGCTCAGAGACTCAGCCTTCCTTGGAGCCCATAGACTGGTCACAAAGGCCCCGGGGGAAAAGTCATGGGTGGGGGGCTGCCACTTCCCTCAGAAAGACTTGCCTTCCTCAGGATGTTCCTGGGTGAGTCGCTACCCTCCGCCGTCGGCCTTGGGCACGTGAGGGGTGGGCGTAGGGAGCCCCTCCCAGGAGACAACGCGCTCCTTCCCCACGTGAAGCGTGAGCCACACCACGCTGGTGGCCCTCCATCTGCCCCTCCCCCCAACGGGGGCCTTTGGCAGGGCAATCTCCCCGGGACCCTTTGGCCCCCCACCCCACCCTGCCCAGGATGCTCCTGAGGACTTGTCTCCGCCTTCTCTCTGCCCCAGCCAGGCGCTTGAAAGGCCTGATCTCCCCCCCTCCCGGAATCTCCCAACCCACCCCCCCTTCCCCAACGTCTACTGAGCATCACCCACTCTGACTTTTTCGGCCACCTGGCCCTTGGCGCAAGGCAGGCGTAGGGTGTGGAGCGCATTCAATCACTCTGACTTTTTCGGCCACCTTTTTCGGGCGCTTTCTGGGCCCGGCAGAGGCTCAGAATGGATTGCAGGAATCGCCTTGGATGGTTCTGGAATGTGCAAGAGTCAGGCGGGGAGAGGGGAGGGGAGCGGGGAGGCCTGTCCTCGGACTCTCCACGGGTGGGGTGGTGGGGTGTTCGGGGCAGGGGAGTACCAAGCCTCGCCGGAGAGGGGCCCGTCCCTCGCCCCAAAGAGGAATTTTGAGGAAGACTCCCAGTCCCTGCCTCAGCATCCCTCCCGGCCTGGGGGTCCTCTGGGCACGGCCTGGAGCAGAGGCTGGGAGCAGAGGCAGGGGGCCTGGAAGACAGTAGCCCTGGAAGTGGCGCTCGAGGGGCAGCCACGGGGCTTCCTTCAGCGCGGGAGACCAGATCTGGGGCCTGGCCTGGCCTGGCAGTTGGCCGGGCAGAGCGGGGCCCTGTGTGTCCAGCCTTGTCGGGTGACTGGCCGTTCTTCCCGGGGAGCGAGAAATCTCCTGCTCCTTGGGGGAGACTCTGCAGAACTCCCAGCGCGAGGGGAAGGAGGCGGCTCTGGGATCCTTCAGGGGGCGGGGGTAGAGGGCCTGCCGAGGGGAGGGACATCGTCCGGGGCCCCCATGGAGGAGGTCGGTGGCCGAGGGGTGTACCTGCTGCCTGCTGCCCATGTATTCGGCGATTCTGCGTGCGTGGTCCCTCTGGGGCTGCTGCTGAGGCTGCTCCGTTGGCACTAGGGAGGGAGGAGATGGAGGAGGGGAGACAGGGAGAGAGAGAGGTGTTTCCTTCCATCTTCCCCGCTTCCTCCTCCTTGACCCCTTTCCGTGGGGCTTCCCGACACCTGGGGGGATTCCTTCTCGGACTACTTGAGGGCCCCTGATGGAGGGTTGCCAGATGCCATGCCCCCCTCCCCAAGGTGGTGGACCTCCTGAGGCCTGATCCCCAATCCCCTAGGCCCTCCTTATATGGGATCTTGGTGAAGGTGGACAACAGGCGACCCTTGGGGGTCCTTCCAGGGATTTCACTCCCCTTGGTCCCACCAGCCCCCCCTCCCGGGGAAGAGGCCAGGCCTTTCTTGGGCCTGGTGACGCCACGGAGACACAGGCCCGACTTCACCTTCTCGTGCCCTTTTTCCTGTGGGTCGTTCTGTGTGCCGCCTTGCTCTGGTTTGGAGGCCTCCTGAGCATCTGCCCCGGGGGATGTTTCCCTCCCACCCAGCCAGCTTTGGAGCCGCTTCGGCTGTCCTCGGGAGCATCGGCCTGAGGGGCTGCAGCATCGGCCGGCAGGGCAAAGCTCCGTCGAGCACCGGGGAGGCCGGATCCAGGCCTCTGCCCCTCACAGCCCCCAGCATGGCCAGCTGCCTACAATGTGGACACGGGAGCGCCGGAAGGGAAGGGGCAGCACCCGGCCTGTCCTGGAGAGAGGAGGAGCCGGGGTGCGAGTCGGAGCCCTCCAGAGCGGGTGGAAAGCCGGAAGGCCCCGAAACTGCCCCCCGCCCCCAGGGCCAGCACATCAGCCTCCTCCCCATGGCGGGCGCTCCTCCTCAGGGGGCCTGGAGCATCTCCTCACCTACAGCCTCCTGCCGGTCAGCCAGCTCAGTGGGCAGAGGGCCGATTTTATTTTTGCCACTGCCCAGGAGGGACCGAAGGTGTCTTGCCCTAGAAGAGAGATGGGGGAGAAGGTGAGGAAGGGGTCTGGCAGCAGCTTGCCACTCTCGGGAATCTGGCCTGGAGCGTGGGCCACGGGGAGCGCCAGGCGTGGCGGGAAGGGGCCGTTCTCTGGGGGATCATTGGGGTTGGCGCCGGTTTGCTCAGAGGGTGCCAGCTCTCCTCTCTCCTGGGCTCAGGAAGGGGAAGCCTGCTTTTTCGTCCTGCTGGGCTAACCTCTCCCGTGCCCTGGGTGACTTTGCAGCCGGCCTGGCTCTCTCCAGGTGGGGCCCTTTCTCTCCTCTGCCTCTTCCTACATCCCAGGGAAACGCAGAGGCTTTGGGGAGTTCTAGACTGTGGTTCCCAAAGACAGGAAGTGATGCACGATGTAAAGCACGTTGGGGGCGTGGCCTAGATCGTGGGGGGGAACCATATGGTTCCCCCCCCTGACGATCTGGGCCACGCCCCTAACGTGAGTGACGTGGCTGCGAGGTGACGCAGCTTCGGGGGGCGGGGGTCCCCCCCGGGGCCGC
>NW_015162563.1:29781-30880 GCF_001447785.1 Gekko japonicus
GCAGAAACTTTCCTTAGTGCAAGATTGTGGATTGGTACCGGCTACAGATAACTGACCTCACCAGCCCGACAGCTACTGCAACAGCAGCCTATTGCTTCCATGCCTACGTCAAAATTGTTATCTCTTAAATGGGCTTGACACTAAGATAGCTAAAGGACCATCTCCTCTCCTATGCACCTGCCCTCCAGTTAAGCTCTTCCTTAGACACCCTGCTCTGTTCCTCTATCTCTTCAAGATGAGACAGACTCTACCGAGATGCAAGGCGTTTTTGCTTGTGGCCCCCAAACAGTGGAACAACCTACCACCGCCCATCCACTTGACTTGTGCTTTGTCTTTTGGATTTCTTGTGTTTATTTACTTAGGTATTTGTGATACTTGTTCTCCCTCTATCCCGGGTGTTAAGTTAAAATAAGAAGTAAGAAAGCAAGCTCCAGAGAAAAAACTCTAAAATCATAGAGGGCCGATTTGTTGCAGGGTATTCCTAAATATAGGTATGCCTCAGGAAGTAAGAACCTCCTGGTGTTCTCTGGCTGGAGAGAGATTTGGCTGTCCTCAACCTGGGCCAAGGGCTTTTTCGGCCTTGGCCCCCACTTGGTGGAACTCTCTACCAGAGAACATCCGTGCCCTGCAGAATCTGTTAACTTTCCACAGGACATGAAAGGCAGAGATATTCCGCCAGGCATTCGGTTGAGGACAGCAATGGTGGAACTCTCTACCAGAGAACATCCGTGCCCTGCAGAATCTGTTAACTTTCCACAGGACATGAAAGGCAGAGATATTCCGCCAGGCATTCGGTTGAGGACAGCAATGGTACAGTCTGGCACTCTCTAGGGCTGCCAAGTGGGGGCGGGTAAACCCCCGCTTTGGAGGCCCAATTTCCACCGCCACGGAATCGGGCCCCGGGGGGAACCCCGCCCTCCAAAGCGCAGCGTGGGTGCGTCACAGGAAGTGACGCAGCCACGTAGAGCACGTTGGGGGCGTGGCCCCAATCGTTGGAGGGAAAACTCTATGGTTTTCCCTCCAATGATTGGGGCCACACCCCCAACGTGCTCTATGTTGTATGTCACTTCCTGTGACGTTCTGGCGGCGCGCGCACACA
>NW_015162563.1:32411-34026 GCF_001447785.1 Gekko japonicus
CAGAGGTGCTGCTACCTCCTTCCCAAGGGGACTTTGAGGCTGGGTTGAGGCTTTTCTGCTTGGAGCTGTTTGCCTTGCATTGGGAAGGGATAGCTCTAGTGGTGGGGAAAACACCTAGAGGGAGAGCTAGAAGAGGGGATGGACATTCCTTAGGAGAGAAGGATCCATGCAGAGGTGCTGCTACCTCCTTCCCAAGGGGACTTTGAGGCTGGGTTGAGGCTTTTCTGCTTGGAGCTGTTTGCCTTGCATTGGGAAGGGATAGCTCTAGTGGTGGGGAAAACACCTAGAGGGAGAGCTAGAAGAGGGGATGGACATTCCTTAGGAGAGAAGGATCCCATAATGATAATCTCCCCCCCAGCCCATTTCCTCCTCCTCCTCCACATTTCCGAACCCAGTCAGGTGCAGATCTCTTCAAGAAAATTGGAGAAATCAAGGGAGCATTCCATGCAAAGCTGGCCATGATAAAGGACAAAAATGGTAGGGACCTAACAGAAGCAGAAGAGATTAGGAAAAGATGGCAAGAATACACAGAAGAACTATATAAGAAAGACCTCGATGTCCTTGACAACCACGACGGTATAATCACTGACCTCGAGCCAGACATCCTGGAATGTGAAGTTAAATGGGCCTTAGAAAGCATTACTAACAACAAAGCTAGTGGAGGTGATGGTATCCCAGCTGAGCTATTCAAAGTCTTTAAAAATGATGTTGTTAAAGTGCTGCACTCAATTTGCCAGCAAATTTGGAAAACGCAACAGTGGCCACAGGATTGGAAAAGGTCAGTATACATTCCAATCCCAAAGAAGGGCAATGCTAAGGAATGTTCAAACTATCTGCACAACTGCACTCATATCACAGGCTAGCAAGGTCACGCTCAGGATCCTACAAGCTAGGCTTCAACAGTAGGTGGATAGAGAACTGCCAGAAGTACAAGCTGGGTTTTGAAGAGTGGCTTTTTAGGGCACTGCCTATAGTCTAAAGACCTGTTCTACAGTATGATGGTGGTTTTTATTTTGTTTCCATGTAAAAATCATATGAATTCATGAGGATCCGTTTAAAGTCACTTAGATCCGACTTTTACCCAGACCCCAAATGCATTAAACAGATATTCATCTAACTCTTTGGACTCCAATTCGGCTTGGGAGCAGGCAGGCACAGATTTGTGCATCAATAACAATTTTTTTAAAAAGTGTTGTTGTTGCTCAGTCACACAGTCGAGTCCCGCGGACCACATCACGCCAGGCCCGCCTGTCCTCCGGAGTAGAACAAACTATTCCAGGTGCCCACGAGGGCCTCCCACCGGCACGCGGGGCCTATACAGAGGAATAGCAGAGCCCCTTCAGCAAATGCCAGGACGGTTTGCCGCCAGCTTCCGGGAAAGCCACGCTGCAACTTTTGCCCTTGGGAAGGCGAGAGGGCTCCTGAGCCTGTGCAGAGGGCCGCCGCTTGGCGCCTCTCCGAAGGGGGCGTGGCGCGGCCTCCCAGCGCCGCTTCCCTGGCATGCAAATCGCGCCTCCCCGCGGCCCCGCCCCCTTGTGCCGCTGAAGGCGCAGGGCGTTGTGGGTAGGGAGCCGGCCGCGAGGCGCATGCGCGGGGTCAACATGGCGGCCCGTGT
>NW_015162563.1:35492-43965 GCF_001447785.1 Gekko japonicus
AAGGCCCATCCAGTCCAACACTCTGTATCACACAGTGGCCAGAAATACCAGGTGCCATCAGGAGGTCCACCAGTGGGGCCAGGACATTAGAAGCCATTCCACTGTTGACCCCCCCAAGCACCAAGATGACAGAGCATCACTTAACTCTGTATCACACAGTGGCCAGAAATACCAGGTGCCATCAGGAGGTCCACCAGTGGGGCCAGGACATTAGAAGCCATTCCACTGTTGACCCCCCCAAGCACCAAGATGACAGAGCATCACTTGCCCCAGAGTCCCTATCTATACCTTGTGGCTAATAGGTATAGATAGAAGCTCTCAGTCTGGGGCAAGTGATGCTGTGTATTCTTGGTGCTTTGGGGGGGGGAGAGTGGGAGAGGCTTTTAGTGTCCCGGCCCCACTGCTGGACCTCCTGATGGCACCTGGTCTTTTTGGCCACTTTGTGACCCAGAGTGTTTGACTGGATGGGCCATTGGCATGATCCAACATGGGCTTCTCTTATGTTAAGAGCAGAGGTCCATCAGTAGCTATTAGCCACAAGGTACAGATAGGAGCTCTCAGTCTGGGGCAAGTGATGCTCTGTATTCTCGGGGCTTTGGGGAGGGGGGGAGAGTGGGAGGGGCTTTTAGTGTCCCAGCCCCACTGCTGGACCTATTGATGGCACCTGGTATTTTTGGCCACTTTGTGACCCAGAGTGTTGGACTGGATGGAGGATTGGCCTGATCCAACATTGGCTTCTCTTCTGTTCTTATATGGAGCAGAGGTCCATCAGCAGCTATTGGCCACCAGGGATAGATAGGCACTCTCGGTCTGGGGCAAGGGATGCTCTGTCTTCTTGGTGCTTGGGGGGGGGCAGAACAGTGGGAGGGCTTCGAGTTTTATGGTCTTATGACTGCCAAGGTTGGTTCTCCTGGAGGAATGGAAGCTACATCCCATCCCATCCCTGCTGAGAGCCAGTTTGCTGTCGTGGTTAAGTGTGCGAACTCTAATCTGGGAGAACGGGGTTTGAGCCAAGGTTGGTTGTCCTGGAGGAATAACCAGCCTGGAAGAGCCAACTGTGGGGTGCACCGCAGAGTCCAGGAGAAATGGAAGCTACATCCCATCCCATCCCTGCTGAGAGCCAGTTTGGTGTAGCGGTTAAGTGTGCGGACTCTAATCTGGGAGAACCGGGTTTGATTCCCCACTCCTCCACTTGCACCAGCTGGATGACCTTGGGTCAGTCACAAGCTCTGGCACAGCTGTCCTTGAAAAAGAGCAGTTTGTGTCAGAGCTCTCTCAGCCCCACCCACCTCACAGGGTGTCTGTTGTGGGGAGGGGGAGGGAAAGGAGTTTGTAAGCCGCTCTGAGACTCCAAGTGAAGGGCGGGGTACAAATCCAATCTCTTCTTCTTCTTCTTCTCAACACAGCCCTCCCCAGGCTCGGCCCACGGATGTCCAGGAATTGTCTAAGCCAGGGTGGACAAACATAAAGGACGGAGGGTAGAATGACCACCTCCCCACACACACATTGGGCAGCTGGCCATGGGGGAAGCCTTTCCAGGCCCAGGGGTCTCTCAGTGGTGCTGAGTCCTTTTAAACACAAAGCCGCCCAAGCTTTCCTGTCAGCACCCCTTTTAGAACCTTGACACTCCGCCTCCTTTCTCTTCTGCACGGGGGGGGACCCGGGACGATGGCTGGAGGCCCCTGAGCCCTGCCCCCCAACACACACGCACCCCCCCCACGCACACACACAGAGCCCCTCCTCTTGCTTTCTGGCAGGTCCTCCAGCCCTGCCGCTGCTTCTCCGACGTGCCTCCGCTCACCCTGGACATCATCAAGGAGCGTGTCCTGTACGTGCTGAAGCTGTATGACAAGATAGACCCCGAGAAGGTGAGTCCTTGGCCCTTCCCTCCATCTTCACCAGACCCTCCGGGGCAAAACTGCTGCGGGCGGAAGGGCGGCCCAAGCTGCTTACAGGGCTCTTTTTGTAGCAGGAACTTCTTTGCATATTAGGCAACACGCCCCTAATGTAGCCAATCCTCCAAGAGCTTACAGAGCTCTTTTTACAGGGCCTACTGTAAGCTCCTGGAGGATTGGCTACATTAAGGGTGTGTCGCCTAATATGCAAAGGAGTTCCTGCTACAATAAAGGCCCTGCTGGGAGCCAGAGGCAACGTGAGAACATGCCGGCTGTTGCGGGGTCCCCACCATCTCTGCCACACCAAGCTGGGCCCGTGCAGATGTGACCGGAGGGGGCAACTTCCCCCAGCCTTGTCTGAACTCCGGGGGTGTCTCTGTCTGCCCTTCTTGCTCCTCCGCCAAAGGCCCATCCAGTCCAACACTCTGTATCACACAGTGGCCAGAAATACCAGGGGCCATCAGGTGGTCCACCAGTGGGGCCAGGACATTAGAAGCCATCCCACTGTTGACCCCCCCAAGCACCAAGATGACAGAGCATCCCTTGCCCCAGAGTCCCTATCTATACCTTGTGGCTAATAGCCACTGATGGACCTCTGCTCATGCAGTACTAGCCAAATGTGCTCGCTCACAACTGTAATGCCAGGAGCTCACAAAGTAGAATGTTTGCTCGCAAGACTCCACAGCTTAGAGGGAGCATTGCTCGTAAGCGGTCCTTGTTCAGGTGTTACGTTGGGCCTTCCGGAACGGCACAGAAAGCAGGTCCCTGAGATGTATGGCTGCGAGAGTTGGACTATAAGGAAGGCCGAGCGCCGAAGAATAGATTCTTTTGAACTATGGTGCGGGAGAAGACTCTTGAGAGTCCCTTGGACTGCCAGAAGATCAAATCAGCCAATCCTCAAAGAAATCAACCCTGACTGTTCCCTGGAAGGCCAGAGAATGAAACTGAAGCTCAAATACTTTGGCCACCCAATGAGAAGGGAGCACTCACTGGAGAAGACCCTGATGCTGGGAAAGATTGAAGGTCAAAGAAGATGGGGACGGCAAAGGATGAGATGGTTAGACAGTGTCATAGATGCAACGAACATGAAGTTGAGCCAACTTCAGAGGACGGCGGAAGACAGGAAGGCCTGGCGGGATCTGGTCCATGGGGTCACAAAGAGTCGGACTCGACTGTGCGACTGAACAACAACAACACCACCTCTGGGGGTTGCACAGGGGTAATTCACATTGCTGTTGCTGGTGGGGGCCAGTCAGAGCCCCCCTTCCCTCTCTGTCTTGGGGTACCTTTTTGCCTCCGTCCAGCTTCACTTGCGAACTGAGGACCCCCAATTCTCTTCCAGGCTTTGAAATCCCCGACGTTGAGGCCGAGAAGCTGATGTGTCCGCAGGAGATTGTCGATTATATAGCTGATAAGAAAGACGTGTACGAATAAGGGCTTGTCGGTCCGAGCAGGTAGGAAGGGGCCGGAGGGGGGTTCAGACCCAAAGCGAGGGGATGGGGTGGGCAGAAGGTGGATCGAGAGGGGGAGGGGGCTTCTCTGTCCCCCTCTTTGCTTCTTTGTCCCGAAGGGCATCATTGAGCGGTGCAATGCGGGGGGGGGGGGATTGGTTGAAACTGGGATGGTGGGAACTGGCTCCCTCTTGGGGCGTGGCCTTCCTTTTCAAGGTGTGGCTTGGCTTACTTGCTTGAGCTGGCCTGATGAGCAGCTGCAGGTAGCCCTGACTGTTTCACCCCCTTAGTACTGAGGAGAGGCTTGGGAGTGCGTCCAAAGGGGGGGGGGGGGCCATCTCTACACTTGGCAGGATTGGGGGGGGCACAGCTTGCAGCAGGGGCCTCCTCGCTTTCTCACTGAGGGTCTCTGACTTCTACAAATCTTCTGTCTCCCTCTCTCCCGCAGGCAATTTTGCTCCTCCCTGAGGGCTTGGAGGTTGTCCCCAGGAAAGGGTGTGTGCTGGTGACCAAAGAACGCCCTCTCCTTCACCAATCTCCTTCCCTCTCAGATGACTAGTTGTCCGTGGTTGTATTTAAAGTTGTATCAATATCTATGTTGGCGTTCGGACTAAAGCTGGGTCCCGGCTCGCCCGCCTCCTTCTGATGTGGTTCCAAACACGCCTGCCTCCTGCCCCAACGACTGGGAATAAAAGGCCTTCTCCTTCTCCACTCGCTTGTGTGGCTGTCGTAAGGTGGGGTGAGAGGGGTGAGAGAAGGGGTCCGGATTTGGCAGCAGGAGACCTGGGTTCGAATCCCTGCTTAGCCATGGGGAAGAAGGGCGAATCACATACCCTTATCCTCACCTGCCTTCTGGCATAAAAAGAAGAAGAGAAGAAGAAGCGATTGGGTTTATAACCCCACCCTTCACTACCCAAAGGAGTCTCAGAGCGGCTTACAAACTCCTTTCCCTTCCCCTCCCCACGACACCCTGTGAGGTAGGTGGGGTTGAGAGAGCTCTTTTGAGGACTGTCGAAGAAGAAGAAGAAGAAGGGGAGGAGGAGGAGGAGATTGGATTTATACCCCGCTCTTCACTACCCAAACTCCTTTCCCTTCCCCTCCCCACAACAGACACCCTGTAAAGTTGGTGGGGCTGAGAGAGCTCTTTCAAGGGCTGCTCTTGAGAGAACGGCTCTGAGAGAACTTGTGGCTGACCCCAGGTCACACCAGCAGCTGCATGCAGTGGAGTGGGGAATCAAACCCGGTTCTCCCAGATTAGAGTCCACACTTTTAACCACTCAGGTGGGAGGCCTGTGCCCAGGAGTCCGTGGGAGGAGAGAGGGAGAGGAAAGGGGAGGGGGTAGAAGAAGAATCATAGAATCACAGAGTTGGGTGGGGCCATCTGGTCCACCCCCCTGCTCCGTGCAGGATCACCCTGACGGGTTTGTCCAGCCGCTGCTTTTACAGACTGCCAGTGAGGGGCGGCTGATTCCACTGTGGCACCACTCTGTCAAAAAGTTTTTCCTAACATCCAGCCAGGACCTCCCCGCCCTTAATCTGTTATTTCGAGTCCTCTCCTCTGCTGCCAGCAGGAACAGCTCCCTGCCCTCCTTCAAGAGGCTGCCCTATAAGAACGGGGGCAAGCGGGCCCTGGCAGAAGTTTGAGACAGTGTAGTGGGGGAGACCACGCTACTGAGACAGCTGGCCACCAAACCTGGGTCCCCATCTTGGATGATTAATATAGGTATAGCACCGTATTATTGGAAGGCTTTATTGTGATTTTAAATGTTCTATTTATTATATACTGTATTTTGCACTCGGCTTTACCACATGTGAGCCGCCCTGAGCCTTTGGGAGGGCGGGATATAAATCAAACTAATAAATAAATAAATAAAGAGAGCCATCCTGTCCCCCCTCCACCTCCTCTTCTCCAGACTGAACATTCCCAAGTCCCTCGGCCTTTCCTCACAGGGCTTGGCGTCCAGAAGAAGAGACTTGATTTCTACCCCGCCCTTCCCTTGTGAGTCTTGGAGCGGCTTCACAACCTCCCCTCCCCACAACAGACACCCTGTGTGGTAGGTGGGGCTGAGAGCGCTCTGAGAGAATTTATTTATTTAATCAAATGTATACCCCGCCCACCCAGCCGAAGCCAACTCAGGGCGGCTTACAGCAGAATAAAACACATAAATAACAATTGTTGACAATCTTAGAACCAACAGTCCGAAATTATACAGTGCTAGTAGGCATAACCTAGCCAACCTAGCAGTTCGAAAGCAAGAAATTGCAAGTAGATAAATAGGGACCACTTCGGTGGGAAGGTAACAGCGTTCCGTGCGCCTTGGTGTTTAGTCATGCCGGCCACATGACCACGGAAACATCTTTGGACAGCGCTGGCTCTTCGGCTTTGAAACGGAGATGAGCACCGCAACCCTAGAGTTGGACTCGACTGGCTTTCGAGCAAGGGAACCTTTACCTTTACTAGTAGACATAAAAAGGAGCTGCGGTGGTTCAAGTGGTTAAGACGCTGAACTGCAGGCTGCGGAAGGTCAGTAGTTCAGCAGTTCGAGACCCGGGTGCCGCATGACGGAGCGAGCTCCCGTCTCTAGTTCCAGCTCCTGCCAACCTAGCCGTTCGAAAGCAAGAAATTGCAAGTAGATAAATAGGTACCACTTCAGTGGGAAGGGAACAGCGATCCGTGCGCCTTGGTGTTTAGTCATGCCGGCCACATGACCACGGAAACATCTTTGGACAGCGCTGGCTCTTCGGCTTTGAAACGGAGATGAGCACCGCAACCCTAGAGTTGGACTCGACTGGCTTTCGAGCAAGGGAAACCTTTACCTTTTTAGTAGGCATAAAATCTGATGATAGTGATGATATTTCACGATGGCGGCAACGGTTCATGATCTATCGTAAGAGTCAGCTCATGGATTGCTTCCTCTATGCAGCTGGGACAGGCTGGTGCTGGGAGCTACAGGGGGGACAGGGGTACCTGTCTTTGATTTTTGGCTCCTTAGTTGAAGGCCTGGCGGAAGGCCCTGCAGAACTGCATAAGGTCCCATAGGGCCCTGATCCCTTCTGGGAGCTCGTTCTGGCGTCCTTGGGACCTGGGAGGGCCAGTCGGTTCTGGGGCCCTGATTGCAGTGCTCTCTGGGGAATGTGGGGAAAGGCGGTCCCTCAGGTATGTAGGCCCCTGACCATAAAGGGCTTTAAAGGGAAGAACTATTCTTCAGAGAGAACTGCTCTGAGACAGCTTGTGAGTGACCCAAGGTCACACCAGCAGCTGCATGTGGAGGAGGAGTGGGGAATCAAACCTGGTCATCCCAGATTAAGAGTCCACGCTCCTCACTGCTACACCCAGCTGGCCAGTGGTGGGGGGCTCCTGCTTCCACTCTCCCCCTCCCATGCTGCCCCCCCCTCTGCTGTGAAAGAGACCCCAAGCAGAAAGGGGAGTACCTGGCCCTCCCCTCCTGGCTCTCTGTCCAGCCCCTCGGCCTGCTGGGACAACAGCATCTGGCCTTAGCTTCTCCCTTCTGGGCTGTATCTGCTGGAGTCTGCCCCCCCCCCCCCAGCTTCTCTTCTGCCTAAACACTTCCGAATCCCCTCCCAAAGCCAGGCTCTCCACTGCCCTGCCTTAAAAAAAAGATCCCTAAAGAACCGGGGTGCTAGTTTTGGGTGCTGCATGATGTGTCTGTAAGAGGGGCTCCTTTCGCGTGGGGTGAAAGAATTGGGGGACAGACTGGTTGCCAAGCCCCAGGCAAAACAATTGCTGGTGCTTTGGGGGTGTGGTACCCAGGGAGGGTGCCCAAAGCAGCCTCCTCCGTGGGAGCTGACCCCCCTGCCGGCCGGAGCTCAGTCGTAATTCTGGGAGACCCCCTCCCCCCAGGCCTTACCTGGAGGTTGCAACACTTTGGGGGAGATCAGGGGATGGGAGGCGGAAACAAGCGGAACAACCGTGATGTATTATGCCAAAAAGAAATACCCACAAACTTATAAAATCTTATACAAGATCAGGTTTACTTGGAGTGATTCTATTCCTCAAGAAGCATTCATAGTGACGCCATCAACACAACAGAGTATGCAGGTCAAGTCTCGTTTCGGTTGTTGGTTGTTCCGCTTGTTTCCACCTTACCTGGAGGCTGGCCACCTGGGGAGAGACCTTGCTGTAGAGTTCTTGGAGGTGCCTGGGGGGTGGGGTGGAGTCTGCAGCCCCCCCGAAAGCTCTCAGGTGCCCCCTGCTGCCCTGGCCCCCTTGGAGGAGGTGACTGGCGTGCTCGGGGGGGGGGGGAAGGAAAGCCTTGCCCAGGGGCAGCACTGGAGAGACTCCTTTTCTTGGTGGATTTCAGGTGCCCGGAGCTGCGGTGGCTCAAGTGGTTAAGACGCTGAACTGCAGGCTGTGGAAGGTCAGTAGTTCAGCAGTTCGAGACCTGGGTGCCGCAAGACGGAGTGAGCTCCCATCTCTAGTTCCAGCTCCTGCCAACCTAGCAGTTTGAAAGCAAGAAATTGCAAGTAGATAAAAAGGGACTACTTCGGTGGGAAGGGAACAGCGTTCTGTGCGCCTTGGTGTTTAGTCATGCCGGCCACATGACCACAGAAACGTCTCCGGACCGCGCTGGCTTTGAAACGGGAGTTGAGCACCGCAACCCTACCCTAGTCTCGGATTTGACTGGCTTTCGAGCAAGAGAACCTTTACCTTTTTACCTTCAGGTGCCTGGAGAGACCTCAGCAGGTGTGTGTGTGGGGGGGGGGAGGTGCCACCAACCTGTAGGGCTTTCAGAGGTGCTTTGCCTTTGCGTGGCAACCCTGGACTTTTCTGGTGGTCCGCCTGCCAAGTCCTCCCCAGGGCCGACCCCACTTTGCTTCGGAAATCTGGCTTGCCCAGGCCATCTGAGTCAGGCCAAGAGAGGGCGGGGGTTGGCCCTGGCCTGCCTCTGCCTAGCAACCCGGGCCTCCCAGTCCAAATCCTCACCAGGCTGGGCCCCGCTTGGCTTTGGGGCTCTGACCAGAGGGGAGGGGGGGTGGGGTTAGCAGGGTGGGGGAGGCATAAAATCCCGTGGTCTCCCGAAGGGGGAGGCTCACCCCCCCTGCCCTGTGGCTGGAGGGGTGAGGAGGGGGGTCAACAGTGGGATGGCTTCTGGTGTCCTGGCCTCA
>NW_015162563.1:44894-57119 GCF_001447785.1 Gekko japonicus
CCTCCTGGAGTCCCCGAGGGGGGCCTGCTCCCCCCCTCCCTCCATCCTCCGCCCCCCCCCCCGGAGCAGACATTTGGGATAGGGAGATTCGCTGTGGGTTGCCTTTGCTCCACATCCGCCAAGGGGCAGCGCTGGTGCCAAGGCGGGGAGGGAGGGAGGGGGAGCCCCCCCACGAGGGGGGGGGAGTCCAGGCTGCCTGGCAAAGGCCGGCTCCCCCAGCGTGCCTCCTCCTGCACCCTCCTCACAACAGCCCTGCGAGGTAGGCGAGGTCCCTGGCCCCAGCCTTGGGTGCCAGAGCTTGCCCAGGGTGCTGCTGGGCTGTGCCGCTCTGCCTCTCCGCAGGAGCTCCTCTCGAACGGGGCAGACTGACGCCCCTCAGTTCCCACCAGCGAGAAAGGGTGTGTGCGTGTCCCTGCTTGGAGAGAGCCTGACCCCGCTACCTCTCCTCTCTCGGCCCAGGGAAAGGGATGCTGGGCCAAGCCCCCCCCCCCCAAGGGCTGCTTTCCAGACTGGGATGTGCCCCTGGCAGGACTCAAACCCAGATCCTGCGTGGAGCCTGCTTGCCACTGCCAGAGAGGTGGGGGGGGCACTCTGTGTGTGGCCCTTCACCCTCCTCCCTTGGGCACTGGTCTCTGTGCCTGGAGGAGGCATCAGAGTGACAGTCTGAGGCTTGCACTGTTCCATTTGCTTCTTGAAGAACAAACAAACAAACGGGGGGGGGGGAACCCAGCTGTGTGCTAAATCGGTGTGTTTTTGTCTCGTGTTGGCGTTCTGATGAGTTGGGGCACCACTGGCGCCTACACTGTGAGATGCACAATGGAAGTCTTTAACAAAGGAGGGGGCACCCACTGGACTCTAGATCTCAGCTTCCTTTTCTCAGTCAGCGTGATGTGGTGGCAAAAAAAAAAGCAGATTCAGCCTTGGGTTGTATCAAAAGGGCCATAAGTACCGAAATCGCAGGAGGTCACAGCCCCTCTGTAGACTGCCTTGGTCAGGCTGCACCTGGAGTCCAGTTCTGGAGGCCTCACTTCAAAAAGGATGTGGGCAAAATCGAACAGGTGTACAAGACAGCGACGAGGATGATCAGGGGTCTGGAGGCCTCACTTCAAAAAGGGTGTGGGCAAAATCGAAGGGGTGCACAAGACAGCGACGAGGATGATCAGGGGTCTGGAGGCTGAGCCCTACCAGGAAAGGCTGAGGGCCCTGGGAATGTTGAGTCTGGAGGAGACTGAGCGGGGACACGATTGCTCTCTTTAAATACCTGAAAGGAGCTGTCTTTTGGAGGAGGGCAAGGAGCTGCTCCCGTTGGCAGCAGAGGAGAGGACCCAGAGCAACGGGTTTAAATGACATGCAGAAAGGTATCGGCTGGATATTAGGGAAAACCTTTTCACAGTCAGAGTGGTTCAGAGGTGGAGTCAGCTGCCTGGGGAGGTGGTTATTAGCTCCCCTTCACTGGCAGCTTCCAGGAAGAGGCTGGACGGATATTTGTCAGGGATGCTTTAGGCTGGTCCTGCGCTGGGCTAGATGGTCTGTATGGCCCCTTCCGACTCTCTGTGATTCTATGAATTAAATAGTCCTCCACATTTATCTACGGCTTGAGTGTGTGCGAAGGCTCCTGAACCCAACTGAAGGTGGTCTGCTTTTATTGCCCTCTTACTGCCAGTGGGAAATGGAGGTGTGTGTGGGTGTTTAGCCAGAGTCCCGCTCTTGACTGCGGGGCCGCCTGCCTTCTGCTCGGAGCTGCTGGAGTGCACCAGCTGCTGACTGCACAGATCTGCATGGATTGGGACTGTCTCTCTTCTCCTGGGGCCCAGATAAGCCCCAATGCCAGCTCTGCCTGGGTTCTTCTCAAGGGGCAGGCAGAAGGCTGTGAGGAAGACCTTGTCCACTTGGCAAACAAGCCAAAATCTGCCTGTCCAGGGAGGGGCTGCCTGGTTTCATCCCTTTGGCGTAAACAGTCCATCTTGTTGAACAGGGACCACTCACGTCTTGGCGCCCTTGGTCTTCTCATGCCCAGGTTGACCCGGGGAGCATTAAGGCCAGCTCTTATGGGGGGGGGGCATCCTGCTGCTGCCCAGTGTGATGCGGCGACAAAAAAGGCTAATGCGATCTTGGGGTGTTAGCAACAGATCCATAACATCCAAATAGCAAGAGGTCATAGTCCCGCCGTACACTGCATTGGTCAGGCCGCACCTGGAGTATTGTGTGGAGGCCTCACTTCACAAAGGATGTGGACAGAACAGAGCAGGTGCAGAGGAGAGCTATGAGGATGATCGGGGGCCTGGAGACCAAGCCCTGTGAGGAAAGGCTGAGGGACTTGGGAATGTTCAGTCTGGAGAAGAGGAGGTGGAGGGGGGACAGGATGGCTCTCTTGAAGTATCATCGGAAGGGCTGTCACTTAGAGGGCAGGGAGCTGTTCCTGTTGGCAGCAGAGGAGAGGACTCGCAAGAATGGTTTACATTAAATTAAGGGCGGGAAGCTACCGGCTGGATCTTAGGAGAAACTTTTTGACAGTCGGAGTTGTGCCGCAGTGGAATCGGCTGCCTGGGGAGGTGGTGAGCTCCCCCTCCCTGGCAGTCTCTAAGCAGCGGCCGGACAAACCCTTGTCAGGGATGCTCTAGGCTGATCCTGCATTGAGGAGGGGGTTGTTGGACTAGATGGCCTCTACGGACCTTCCAACGCTGGGATTCTATGAGTCAGGCCAGGGCTATTTCTGGGCAGGAACGCACAGGAACGGAGTTCCGGCTGGCTCCCAAGTTGGCCACACCCAGCAGGAACTCATTAGCATAACAGGCCACACCCAACAGCAGAAACTCATTAGGATTGGCTACATTAGGGGTGTGTGGCCTAACATGCAAAGGAGTTCCTGCTACAAAAAAGCCCTGGGTTTTGGCAACAAACAAGGTAAACAGAGTAATAAGCAAAAGGTGGGTGTGGCTGGATGACCACACTTCTGGTAACATGGGGGTGTGGCCTAGTATGCTAATGTGCTGTGTTGTCTGGGGTGTGGCCTAATATGCTAATGAGTTTTTGCTGTTGGGTGTGGCCTATTATGCTAATGAGTTCCTGCTGGGCTTTTTCTACAAAAAGAGCCCTGATCAGGCCAAGATTAGTCGGTTTGGGTCTGGGGTGTTCAGGCAGCAGAAGATGAGATACCCCATCTGTTCACTCCTCCATCCAGCAGAGTTTAGGGGATGGGAGCGGTCCAGTTTGCCAGCTCTTCACCCAGGGGCACCTGGTACAGGGAGAACAGGCCGCTTCCTGCGTTATTCCAGATCACCAAAGAGCAGCTAGCCCGTAATGATCTTGACTGCCCTGCCTGGCGTGGGCACCCATCTCAAGCAGTGTTCCCTCTAAGCTGAGTTAGTGTGAGCTAGCTCACAGTTTTTTAGCCTCCGCTCACACATTTTTAGCTGAGTTAGTGTGAGCTAGCTCACAAACTAATGTATGGAGTAGCCAAATGGCTCGCTCACAACTTTAATGCCGGTAGCTCACAAAGTAGGATATTTGCTCACAAGACTCCACAGCTTAGAGGGAACACTGACTCAAGCCTGTGTAGCCCACGGAGGCCCAAAGCAGTCCTGGTTGGTTCACCTGGCGGGGGAGTGACTGATTCAGAGACAGGGGCGTGGCATAGCCCTTGGCGACAAAAGTCAAACTCCTCTGACTTGTGTGTGGCTTTTGCGCATGAGCTCATCTGGGCGCAGCGCCTTGTGTCTCCTTCCGCAAGCACCAGCGTGCACGTGGCGTGAGCCGCGCCTTGCCCACCCGAGGGTCCTCCTGCTGCTCCCATCACCTCCCGGATCCCTTCTGGAGTGGAGACGGTCCCAGCCTCCGCGGGCCCGTGGATGCCAAAAGAGCCGCATGCGCCCGTGCCCAGAGAAATAGAGTGGGTACGCTATATTTTTAATAGGCTAGTTGCGATAATTTTCATGCCAAGTAAAAATGTCCAGAGTCATATTTTATGTTCCTAAAGTAACAGAATGGTTTTCAATCTAGAAAAGACAAAAGAAATGCTAATGCTAATTTTTCCGAAAATTTCCGTTTCCCCCCGAAAAAAACCGGGGAAAAATCGGGGTTTTTTCCGAGCTTCAAAATTTCCGGAAATTTTACATCTCTAGCCTGGCCACCCATCTCAATCCTGTGTAGCCCACAGAGGCCCAAAGCAGTCCTGGTTGGTTATCCTGTGTAGCCCACGGAGGCCCAAAGCAGTCCTGGTTGGTTCACCTGGCGGGTACCCAGAGAAAGCCTGTTGCCATGGCAATGTGGGGACGGTGAGGCAGTCTCTCTCTCTCTCTCTGGGTGGGTTGCTTTTCATGATAGTGGCAGTTTAGCATAATTAGGCTTCTCTTGCATTTGGCGCTGCTGCCTGGAGGGGGACTCCAGGCCCGGCTTCCTGGCAGGGCTAGGAACAACCCCCCCCCCATCACATCGGCCTAAACTGGGGCCTGCCCCAGAGCTGCTCACCCCACTTGGGGGCCGATTGCGGCAGCTGCGGAGGGGAGCCGGTCAGGGTGGGCGATGTGTCCTGGGAAAGGAGTGACGGTCTGGCCACGAGCTCTGGTGTCATCGGAGGGCCTTGGCAGGGCGGGAAAGACCTTGTAGAGAAGCCCTGCCCGTGACCTGCAGAGCCTGGAAGAGGCTTTCCTCACTGGCCAGTCCTGCCGCTGAAGGGAATACTCCGGAAGCGAAAGCCCGGAGCTCAGATCTCTACGGGAGCGAGAGAGATGCGACTGGAAAGCCGGTGTTGGTCAGGAGGGTCAGCGGGCCGGGCTCTCAGCTCCTTCGCTCTCCTCGGGGCGGGCAGAGGGCCGAATGGGTGCCCCTTTCCATCGCAGTGGGCCCGGATGCCAAGGTGCCCTGTGCCAAGAAAGCCCCGTGCCCCCACCCTCCTGCCCGTGCCCTTTCTCCCCAGCGGCTGTCGATTGGTGCGGCTGGCTGAATCCTTGTGCAAATGGAGGCACCTGCTCCATGGTGGGCTGAGCGTGGATCTGTCGCTGTCCTGGCAGGTGCCAGGCGGGTGTGTGAGAGCAGAGAGGGTCAGTGTCTTGCCAGTGCACAGGGGGGAGAAGGCCTTGGGGCACCTCTCCTCCCAGGCTCTGGGGTTCTGTTCCGCTCCCCTGTCCGAAAAAGAGGCCAGTCCAGACCAAAAGCAGATCTGTGTGGCCAGTCGCCCCCCAGCCCCCAGCAGCATTCAGGGCTGGGGGTGCTGCAGAGGGAATTCAGGCTGGGGCGTAACATCACAAGCTTGGAATACTGGCAACCCTGAGTGGTTTTAATTCATGCGTTATTTTAGTTTATTACATTTTTATCCCACCCCCTCCCCCAGAATGGGGCCCGGGGCGGCTAACAATATAACAACACAACATCAACATACAAGTGCGCCTTCACCGAGGAATTCCTTCTTCCCCTGGCGTTTGGTTCCTTCGTAGTTCAGAGGACAAGCAGTACCTGCCCATGAGCAGAGTGCCGTCCCACAAGCCTCTCGGCAGACCAGGTGCCCGGAGTGAGCTTGTGCGCTCCACCCTCTCAAGGCCATCCGGGGGGCTCTCTGGCCACAGATGGACGAGCCTCCTGGAACACCTGTCAGACTCTTGGAGAAATCAGTTCCCAACAACATTCACTCGAAAGAAGTTTATTGAGGCACTGATAGGATCCAGGCTGTACGTTGGTTGTGTTAGAACTGAATAGGAAGGTGCAAAAGCAGTAGATATACAAGGTCCGAATAGGGACCCTAAAAGGTTATGAGCCAATCACCCCCAGGTATTCCACCCACCCAAACCAATGGGCTCTCCCACCTTGGTGACACCCCCCCCCAACATGTAGACAAAAGCCAGGTGGTGTAAACACACTCAAGGCCGGTGGGTGTTCCCAGGCATGCTAATCCACACTCAAAGCATCTGAAAGCAAAAGCGTTTAGAATTCACACTCTCCCGATCCCCCTCCTGACTTCTATGGCAAGTGGTAAAATGTAAAGCGAGTTTGACAACCTCTGGGGGGAGGGGGGGGGAGGGCAGATAGCGTTTGCATCCCAAGTCTGGAGGCTGCAGCAGGTTTCTGGGTGGTCGGGGCGGGGCGGGGCTTTTTAATAAACACACTTGCTCTGGTTTTCCCTCTAGGGCTGGAGCCTGTGGAGCTGACGGGGCCATCCTCGCCGAAGCCCCCGCGCATCCTCTCCCCTAGCCGGGCGGAGCTCCCCCGTGGCTCCTGGGACCCCAGGCCCACCTCCAGGGCTCCCACGCGGCACCCAAGCCCGGCAGCCTCACGTGCTGTGGAAACGCCAACCGATTCTGCAGCTGCAGAGAGGACCTCTGGAGCAGGCAGGAGGGAGCGCGCCAAGACTCCCACACCCCCCAGGAGCAGCGGGCAATCCTACCCAGCGACCGCGGCCGCCACCGAGATGGCGCAGGCCTGGCTCTCTCACTCCACTTCTCCGGCAGCTGCCACGGCGCGCAGATCCGGCCCTTCGCCGCCTTCAGGAGGGTTCTCCACGGAGGGCGTCTCTGGTGGATGGAGGGCCACAAGTCCCTCGCAGGGGTGGGGCACCGGGGTGCAAGTGGACATGCGCCCCCCTGTGGCTGAGCCCAGGAGCGATGCCCCATGGGCTGCTGGGAAGGCCACTGCGCCTGGGATGGTCACGGCACCCCCCTCACTCAACCCAGTCAACAGCCTGAGGATGCAGGCGGAGGAGGCCGGGCCCCCCCACGTTGAGCTCCCAGGGCCTCCTCTGGCTGCAGGGGGGTGGCCGGTTGCAGGGGCTCCCCGGCCAGGTCCCACTGGAGGACAGGAGGATGTCGCCGCACTTCCAGAGCTGACACACAGTGCGAGCGCAGCCCCGCAGACTGCGGGACCGGAGGAGTTTCTGCAGCAACCAGCGGGCAGCGAGGCGTACGGGGAGTCGAGGAGGACACCGGGCCTACACCCCGCGTCTGCCAGACCCCCCGAGCCTTGGTCTGCCGCGGGATTTCCGCTACCTGGCACAGCCCCGCCAGAGTCCGGGGCTCCCCCCAGAGCGAGTGCGGGGCCAGAGGACACGACTCCAGTCGACTTTCCAAGGAGTGCAGGCTCAGCAGCCCCCCACGAAATGCCCCTGGGGCAGAGGACTTCATTGCGGGAAGGGCAGGGGCCTGCTCTGACGCCTTCGGCCGCCCGTGGGTCAGGGGCCACCCCCCACTTCGCCCCTTCCTCTTCTACAGTAGTGACCTCGGCCCTGAGCCCAGACCTCCATGCCCCCGATGCCAGCCAGTCAGCATCCAGCCCCAGCCCACCCTCAGGCCACGGGGGGCTCTCCACGGGCCCCACTGGAGAGACGGGAGCTTTGGGCACAGGTCAGGATGCCCGGCGGAGCACCGCTGGCCTTCAGACTTCCACAGACCCTCTGGCAGTGCCTGGCGGGGAACCCCTCCACGCCCCTAACGCCCCTGGCACTCACGGATTCCCGGAGCCCTTCAGCAGCACCCTGTCCAATTCGGCACTGTCCTCTCCTGCGCTGGCGCAGCACCCTCCCAACTGGGTAATGGGAGGGGGGCCCTCTCCGAACCCAGCTTCCAGCTCAAGGGGGCCCGCATCCGTGAGCACGGACAGAGGAGCGGGCCTGTCTTCAGACTCTCCGAGGAGGACCCCAACGGCTACACCACAGGGCGGCTTCCCTCACCAGGCAGCCTTGAGCTGGGCCAGCCGGCCAGTGGGAGAAACTGCGGAAACGGCTGGGCCCACTGTCCGCCTTGCCCCCAGGAAAGGGGAGCCGGCCACCTGGAGGACTGAGTCCCCGGCAAGCTCTGCTGCATCGGCCACGAGGGAGGATCCTGTCGGCTCAGAGCCCCCACGGCCCCCCTTCCAGACGGCCCTCTCCTCTAGCTCCGCCTCTGCTGTGGCGGTGCCCGCCGGCCAGGTGGGCGAAACGGAGGCACTCGGTCAGATCCCTGTGACCCACCTGTCGTGGTCGACTCCAGCCAGGACTTGGAGGTGGAGCAGGGGGGACCGCACCACAGGAGGCCCGGGGAGGGAGGCCCCCCCTTCTCCGCCTCTTCCGACGGCGGGGCAGACCTGGCAGACCTGGCCCCCGGCCAGGGGCGACCCGCCCGTCGCCAGCACCTGGCTCTTGGCTGTGGTGCCCGAGGCCGCGACGCAGCTGGTGCCTGCCGTGCCGAGGGAGGTGCGCCCGAGGGTCCAGCGTGTCTTTGTGGCGGAGAACCAGCCCCCAGTGCTGAGAGGTCAGTCGGGACGAGGTGGGCGGGCGGCTGCGGGGGTCGTAGCCCAGCTTGGGGTCTCCTGCAGATGGGCGGTGCCCCCTTTGGGATCAGGTCCGAGCCGGAACCCCTGAAGGCAGCCCGGGTGCTTCACAGGGGTGGGGGGGGGACAGCCTCTCTCGTGGAACAGGGCCTGTCGGTCGTTCCGCAGTGCTGTGGCCTTGGAAGTCGTGCCCCGCCCAGGCGGCTTGAAACCTTCCCCTGCCTGTAAAGCTGCAGGGGGACTCCCGCCATGTCCCTGGGTGCTCTGTGGCCCTGCCCTGCCCAGCTTGTGTGGCTGGCCAAGCCCTTCGCCCCCAGCTTGGCTGCGGCAGCCGTCCCCACCTCGTGCCCCGAAGGTGATTCTCCCCCGTTGGGCTGAGCTGGGCCTGGGGGGGGGGGCGCCGCCAGTTTGGTGTAGTGGTTAATCTGGGAGAACCGGGTTTGTTTCCCCATTCCTCCACTCGCAGCTGCTGGATGACCTTGGGCAAGCCATAAGTTCTCTCAGAGCCGTCCTTGAAAGAGCAGTTCTGCTCAGAGCTCTCTCAGCCCCACCCACTTCACAGGGTGCCTGTTGTGGGGAGGGGAAGGGAGAGGAATTTGTAAGCCACTCTGAGACACCGAGTGAAGGGTGGGGTGTAAATCCAATCTCCTCCTCCTCCTCCTCTTCTCCTCCCTCTCCTCCCCTCAGCTGCTTTCCTGCACCTCCCGTGGGAGATGGTCCTGACCACGGACTTCCCGGAAGGCTTTGGGAGTCCCCACTCCCCCGAGTACCGAGGCCTCCTGCTCAGCATCAACGCAATGGTGAGCAACTTCAGGGGTTCGAGTGGGGTTGGGTGGGGGTGGCCCTCACACCCCCGGGCGGTGCGTTCGGCTGAGCTGCCCCAGCCTCCCCTTGGGGGAGGAAACGGGGCCTCTCACCTCCCCTGGTCCCTTCCTCTCCAGGTCACGCCCCTCTTTGCCCGCTTGCCCGGATTCCAGCGCCTGGAAGTGAAGAGCATCCGGTATCTGTCTTGTTAACTTCACTGTAGAGTTTCTCGCCTGCCGTATCCTCAGGGCTTTGGGCACATCGGCAGCACCTGCCTTGCAGCACAAATCAGACCCATGGGAGGCTGGCCGTTGGGGTCCTGAGAGGGCTACCAGTGCGAGGTTGGGGGATTCTGGAGATCTGGGGAGGGCAGAGCCTGGGGTTAGGACAGGGCAGGCATAGTGCCACGGAGTCCGCCTTCCAGAGCGGCTCTTCTCTCCAGGGGAACTGATCTCTGCTGTCTGGAGAGGAGTTGGGATTCCAGGAGATCTCCGGCCTACAACTGGAGGTTTACAAGCAAATAAACAGAATAACCTGTCATGCTGTACAAATCACACTAGAGACTCCGGTCTTCTTATACAGTTCTTTTGTTGTTGTTCAGTCGCACAGTCGAGTCCGACTCTTCGCGACCCCATGGACCAGATCACGCCAGGCCTTCCGGTCTTCCGCCGTCCTCTGAAGTTGGCCCAATTTCATGTTCGTTGCATCTATGACACTGTCTAACCATCTCACCCTTTGCCTCCCCCTTCTTCTTTGGCCTTCAATCTTTCCCAGCATCAGGGTCTTCTCCAGTGAGGGCTCCCTTCTCATTGGGTGGCCAAAGTATTTGAGCTTCAGCTTCAGGATCTGGCCTTCCAGGGAACAGTCAGGGTTGATTTCTTTGAGGATTAACTGATTTATTTTATTTATTTTGGGATTTATATCCCGCCCTACCCAAACGGCTCAGGGCGGCTGACAAGCGGCAATGCCGAATTAGAAAGATAAAAACAGTAAAACAATGTTACATACATAGTAAAATACAGTGCTCTAATCTTCTACATAAAATCCCCAAGATGTGCAGCATCCCGCATTGACGGCCAGCTTTATTAAATGGCGTGAGCACCAGGAATGGTATTTTCCCTATCTCTGCCGGGCGACATCTACCACCCCCCCCAGTATAGGGTAGATGGTAAGATGGTACCTCAGTGGTGGAATAGTGGCGGCGGCGGCTCCTACTCAAAAGCCTGGCGGAAGAGCTCCATCTTGCAGGCCCTGTGGAACTGTATAAGGATTTGATCTCCTTGCAGTCCAAGGGACTCTCAAGAGTCTTCTCCAGCACCATCGCTCAAAAGAATCTATTCTTCGGCGCTTGGCCTTCCTTATAGTCCAACTCTCGCAGCCATACATGACTACTGAGAATACCATTGCTTTGACAATGCGGACTTTTGTTGGCAGGGTGATGTCTCTACTTTTTATCATGCTGTTCGACTTACAACCAAAATTAATACACATAACAAATAGTTTTGCCACTACGCATCAATGACAGCCGCAAGGACTACGAGGTCACTATTCAATTGGTGCAGCTGTCATTGATGCACGATGGCCAAACTATTTGTTATGTGTATTAATTTGGGTTGTAAGTAGAACTGTATAAGAAGACAGGAGTCTCAACTGTGATTTTGTACAGCGTGACAGGTTATTCTGTGTGTTTGTGTAACTGCATTCGCTGTTATTTCCATTTTTGTTGTGTTAACAACTGGCGGTTGGCCACCTCAGCCCCAAAGCCCTGCCCTGCCAAGCTCGGGTGGGGGTGGCAGGCCCAATGTTCCCTCTAAGCTGTGGAGTCTTGTGAGCAAAAATTCTACTTTGTGAGCTACTGGCATTAAAGTTGTGAGCGAGTGATTTGGCTGCTGCATAAATCAGTTTGCTCTGGAGCCCTCCTTCCTGAGCTAAGACAAAAACGTGTGAGTCAGAGGCTAAAAAACTGTGAGCTAGCTCACACTAACTCAGCTTAGAGGGAACACTGGTGGCAGCCAAGAGAAACGTCCCTTTGCAGGGGTCCTGGTGGTGGCTGGCCTAGAGTCGCCGCAGGGAGAGAATCACCCAGAAGCCCCAGGAAGAAGCAGGGTCGGTTCCGGAATGGGATTCATCCACACTTCCAAAATTGGCTCAGGGAAACATACCAGGGCAACGGCCTTGGTGGCCCTCGGGCTCGCGGCTTGCCAGGAAGGGTGGGCACGCTCCACCGTTTGCTCAGAGGGTGGGTCAGGGCCCCGAACACGGCCGCCACAGGGCCCACGCCAAGCCTCCTGACTCCCTTGCAGCCCTTCCCTCCGCAGGCCGGGCGGTGTGCGGGTGCTCCTGGATGTCCTCTTCCGGGCGGAGGCCCCGGGCTTGTTGGCGGCTCTGAGTCGGCCGGGCCTGCCGAAGCAGCCGCCCCCAGAGCTGTGGGCTGCCAACACCAGCGTCGCCTGGAGCCTGGCCCTCGGTGAGTAGCCAGCAGAGCAGGAGACGGTGCCTGGGGAGAGGGGTCGTCGGATCCTGGGCTGCAGGAGCCCCACTTTGAGGGTGTGTTTAGAGCAGTGGAGGGGCTGCGGTGGCTCATGTGGTTAAGACGCTGGGCTGCAGACCGGAAGGCCGGTAGTTCGGCAGTTCGAGACCCGAGTGCCCCGTGACGGAGTGAGCTCCCGCCTCTATCTGCCCCCAGCCCCTGCCAGCCTAGCCGTTCGAAAGCAAGAAATTGCAACTAGAGAAATAGGTACTGCTTCGGTGGGAAGGTAAGAGCGTTCCGTGCGCCTCGGCGTCTAGTCATGCCGGCCACATGACCATGGAGACGTCTTCGGACAGCGCTGGCTCTTCGGCTTGGAAACGGAGATGAGCGCCGCCCCCTAGAGTCGGATTCGACTGGCTTTCGAGCAAGGGAAACCTTTACCTTAGAACAGTGGGGAAGGCGGAGGGGAGGGGAGGGGATGGTGGGCTTGGATTGGGGCTGGGGTGGGGGGGAGTCAAACCTAAGGGGAGAAGGGGACTTGATCAGTGGAAGAGGAGACAGTATATATCCCCCCCCCCCCAGCTTAAACCATCCGGTTTATCCTTGAGGCTAACAGAAGAGAAAAACATGGGGGTAAGGTGTGTGCGTGTGCTTGGGAATGGCTTCCTATTGCCCTCCCCCCCAGCAGAAGGCACCCTTGCAGCTCTGCCAGGCCTCCA
>NW_015162563.1:57131-58055 GCF_001447785.1 Gekko japonicus
TCTTCCCCACCCCGTGAAGACCCTGGCCTCCTTCGCTTCTGGCTGCAGGGTGGCTGGGCCATTACAGGCTGGGGGCAATGCTCCCTCTAAGCTATGGAGTCTTGTGAGCAAAAATTCTACTTTGTGAGCTACCGGCATGAAGAAGAGGAGGAGGAGATTGGATTTATACCCTGCCCTTCCCTACCCAAAGGTGTCTCAGAGCGGCTTACAAACTCCTCTCCCTCCCCGCAAGAGACACCCTGTGAGCAAGGCTCCCTCTAAGCTGTGGAGTCTCGTGAGCAAAAGTTCTACCTTGTGAGCTACTGGCATGAAAGCTGTGAGCGAGCAATTTGGCTACTGCGTAAATTAGATTGCTCTGGAGCCCTCCTTCCTGAGCTGAGACAAAAATGCATGAGCCGGAGGCTACAAAACTGTGAGCTAGCTCACACTAACTCAGTTTAGAGGAAACATTGCCTGTGAGGTGGGTGGGGCTGAGAGAGCTCTCTGCAGAAACGGCTCTTTTTTCAAGGACAGCTCTTATCAGAACTACGGCTTGCCCAAGGTCACCCAGCCAGGTGCAAGCGGAGGAGTGGGGGATCAAACCCGGTTCTCCCAGATTAGAGTCCACACACTTCATCACTACACCAAACTGGCTCTCCATGAAAGTTGTGAGCGAGTGATCGGGCTGCTGCATAAATTGGTTTGCTCTGGAGCCACCCTTCCTGAGCTGAGACAAAAATGTGCGAGCTGGAGGCTAAAGAACTGTGAGGTAGCTCACACTCACTCAGCTTAGAGGGAACACTCAGCTTTGAGGCAGAGCACCTACTTTGACATCCCTGGCTCCTCCAGGGGCTCTGGGGGAGGGGAGGGAGGATTTCTGCAGGCCCCCTAAGCTGGCCATGCCAGTCGTGGGCTCGATGAGACCCCCATTCCCCCTCCCCCCAT
>NW_015162563.1:58116-75331 GCF_001447785.1 Gekko japonicus
AGAGGCCTCTGGACCTGTGCGCACAGCTCTTCTCGTGTCCCGCGGGCTACGACTGTGTTGTCGGCGAGGACGGGAACGCCACCTGCGCCTCGGTGTGCCACCGGCCGTACTGCAAGAACCAGGGCATCTGCACCCATGCCGCCAACCAGACGCCCGTCTGCCAGTGAGTGCCCACCACCGGCGCTGTGTCCCGTGGGGCTCGTAACGTCCCAATTTCTTTCACACACACCCCCCCCCGGCATCCGCCTGACCGCTCTGTCCCTCGGCTGCTCTGCAGGTGCCCCGTGGGCAGCGACTTCTGGTTCCTGGGGGTGCGCTGTGACTACAGAGTGACCCAGCAGGGCCTGCTGGGGGGGGCCTGCGGCCTGCTGCTGAGCCTGCTGCTGATCGGGGCGGCCGTCTTCGGCCTGGTGGTCCGCAGGGTCCGGACGCTGCTGCTGGAGGCCAGAGCCGACCAGACCAAGAGCAGGTGAGGGGGGCTGTGTGTGCCCTTCCCCCCTCCCTTCCTCCGGGGGGGGGCGTGCCTTGCAGTCGGGCTTTGTCCCGCTGGTGGTAGGGGGGTGGGTCAGATGCGGCCGCTCCCTCTCCCTCCGAGAGATGTGCCGCGGCAGGCATTTCCTCTCCAGAGGCTCCTGGTCAAGGGAAAATCCAGCCGCCGGCTGCTGGGCTGGAGGCCAGGGGAAATCCGGACGGGAGTGGGGTGTCGTGCGGGGTGGGGTGGAGAGAAGCCGGATGACCGCTGGCTGCTTTCTCTGCGTCCTGCTTTGCTGGCGACTGTCATGAAACGCGAGGGGCTGCAGGGCTGGGGGGGGGGGGGGGGCTTTGCCCCCCCAACCCCCCCCCCCCAATCTGGGATGGGGCAGCTCCTTTTGCTACGTGTGTAAATTCAACCTCAGTACTATGAAGGCGGCCACTGGGATCCTAGCCCTAACGGGGAGGGTGAGCAGCCCGGAAGGCCCCCCCCCCACCTGCCACTACCCCTCCTCTTCTTCGCTTGCAGCTACCGCCGCTTCTGCCGGCTGGACGACGTGTCGGCCCATTACTGGTCGGAGCCTTGGCTGGCCTCGGTCAACTCCCTTGACAACCCGGCCTTCAGCAACTCCGAGGAGCTCCTGCACTTGCAGACCCTGGAGCCCCCCCGCTGCAGCTGCCAAGAGGGCTGCCTGGCCGCCGCCGAGGGGTACCGCAAGCCCCTGCAGGGTGCCCCCTCCCGGGGGGCTGCAGCCCGGCCCAGGTAACCAGGCCCGCTGCGGAGGCGGCAGGGCTCCTTCCTCTCGGGCAGGGGGGCGGGCTTCTCCCAGGTGCCAGAGTGCTTGAGAGCAGGGTCAGCACGCACACACACACACACAGAGGTCCCTGGCCCAAAGGAGGTTACAATCAGGGGGCAGGGGAGTGGCAGAGAGAGAGAAAGCCACGGACGGTGGAGGGTTAAGCTGGGGTTCATAAGGAAGAAGGGCCCGGCCTTGAGCTAAGCCCCCGGAGGGGAGTTAAGAGGAGGTGGTGGCCGATGCTCCCTCTAAGCTGTGGAGTCTTGTGAGCAAAAATTCTACTTTGTGAGCTCCTGGCATCAAAGTTGTGAGCGAGCGATTTGGCCGCTGCATCACTTACGTTTGCTCTGGAGCAATCTTTCTTGAGCCAGGGCAAAAAATGTGCGCGCTGGAGGCTAAAAAACCGTGAGCTAGCTCACACTAACTCAGCTTAGAGGGAACGCTGGTGGTGGCCCAGCCGGGAAAATGAGAATGAGGAGGCAAGGAGAGCGGTGGGGGCGAGGAGAAGAGATTGGATTTATACCCCGCCCTTCACTACCCAAGGGAGTCTCAGAGCAGCTTACAATCTCCTTTCTCCCCCACCCCCCACAACAGACACTCTGTGAGGGAGGTGGGGCTGAGAGAGCTCTTGACAGAAACTGCTCTTTCAAGAACAGCTCTGGCAGAGCTATGGCTTGCCCAAGGTCATCCAGCAGCTGCAAGTGGAGGCGTGGGGAATCAAACCCGTTCCTCCCAGATTAGAGTCCGCGCACTTAACCACCACACCAAACTGGAGGCCCCCTGCAAAAGCGCTGAAAGGGGGGGGGGACAGAAAAGAAGCTTGGTGAGGTCTGTCTGGCCAGTGCTCGGGTGGGGGGTGGACGCCCCCCCACACACACACACCCCCTGCCTGTCAGCCCAGGATACCTCACCCTTCCTCCAAGGAGCTGGGGGGGGGGGAAGAAGGGTCCCTTCCCCACTCGGAGAGGAAGCTCAGGCAGGTGCCCGAGTCCAGGCCTGGTGTTGTGAGCACCATGCCCCACTTGCTTTCGGGCAGCGGTGGAGGGAAGAGAACCAGCCGGGAGGCGTCCCGCCCGCACTTCCTGCCATTGTGTGGCCGGGCGGTGCTGAGCGGCTGCCTGTGCTTGCGCCCAGGTCCCTCTGCAGCTGGGAGCGCAGTTCCGGCAGCGGCAACGAGCACATGATCGACTCGGGGAAGGCCAGCGAAGTGTCCGTCTCCAGCTGGCCCGTGGAGCCCATCCAGTGGAGTCCCTCGCCGGCCCCGCACGGGCACGCCCGACAGCCCACGGTGAGGGGGGGGGACGACACGCGCCAGGCAGCGCTCTCGAGGGTCATTGGGTGGGTGTTTCGGCCACCGAGCCGCAGCCGACTTAAGAACAAGGTTTTCAAGGCGTGGGACGGAGGTCGCTTGCCCTTGCCTGCCTCTCCGCCTGCCTGGGTGCGGCCTTGCTTCGCTTCCGAGAGATTGGGCCAGCCTGGGCCATTCCGCTCAGGGCCACGAAAAGGACGTCTCTGCACCTCCGTGCCTGCAGAGGTCCTCCCAAAAACCAGCAGGCACAACCTGCGAGCGGCCAGGTTCGAGAGTCGCCCTCCGCAAAGGGACGCTCACGTCGTGACCCATGCGGTGGAGAGAGAAGCGGAACACCCCCTCAGGCCTTCCCAGGGCGACGGAGCAGGGGCCACCTTGTCCAACCCCTGGCTCAGAGGCACCTCTGCCAGTAAACTGGCAGACCCCAAACCCCCCCGCCTGGGCCCTGAGCCACCACCACCACGCCCCCAATGTGCCCGGCTAAGACCGGGACTCCAGCAGGACGAGGAGGCGGCTGAGGGTGGCAAAAGTGCTCCTTCCGTCTCTACAGGCAACGCTCCCTCTAAGCCGTGGAGTCTTGTGAGCAAAAATAATACTTTCTGAGCTCCTGGTGTTAAAAGTTGTGAGCGGGCGATCTGGTTGCTGCGTCAGTGAGTCTGCTCTGGAGCCCTATCCTCCCTGCGCCGAGACAAAACCTTAAAAAGGATATTATAGCTTTGGAAAAAGTGCAATTAGAATGATCAAAAGGTTGGAACACTTTCCCTATGAGGAAAGGTTAAGGCGCTTAGGGCTCTTTAGCTTGGAGAAACGACGATTGAGGGGTGACATGATTGAGGTTTATAAGATTATGCCTGGGATAGAGCAGGTAGAGAAAGAGGTACTTTTCTCCCTTTCTCACAATACAAGATCTTGTGGGCACTCCATGAAATTGCTGAGCGGTCAGGTTAGAACGGATAAAAGGAAGTCCTTCTTCCCCCAAAGAGTGATTAACACATGAAATTCACTGCCACAGGAAGTGGTGGCGGCTACAAGCATGGGCGGCTTCAAAAGGGAATTAGATAAGCATATGGAGCAGAGGTCCATCAGTGGCTATTAGCCACAAGGTATAGATAGGGACTCTGGGGGAAGTGATGCTCTGTCTTCTTGGTGCTTGGGGGGGGGGGTCAACAGTGGGAGGGCTTCTAATGTCCTGGCCCCACTGGTGGACCTCCTGATGGCCCCTGGTATTTCTGGCCACTGTGTGACACAGAGTGTTGGACTGGATGGGCCTTTGGCCTGATCCAACATTGGCGTCTCTTATGTTCTTAAAAATGTGTGAGCCGGAGGCTAAGAAACAGTGAGCTAGCTCACACTCACTCAGCTCGGAGGGAACACTGCCTTACAGGACCCTTTTCTCATCCCCCCTCCCTTCTCTCCCCCTCAGCACAAAGGCCAGCGGCCCCATTCCTACTGCGAGGGGATGGAGCTGGTCAACCTGGAGAGAAGCTGGACAGCCTGAGCCCCCCAACCCCACCCCCCCGGGGGGGGGCACTGGCGCTCAGAAACCCTCGACAGTCACAAGCTCAGAGATGGAGCCTTCCACGAGCAGCCAACTCTCCTGGCCGGACTCTCCAAGGGCAGCTCCGGCCGGGACACACTTTCGGGAGAGCCCAGCGCCCGGCCTCCAAAGGAGGAGAAGCTGAAGCCGGTCAGGGACGCGGGCAGCTGCCGGAGGGAAGGGGACAATGGAGCTGCGGGGGGCACCTTGAACAGCTGGGGGGGCACCTTGAACGGCTGGGGGTGTGTGTCTCTTTTTGTAAGTAAGAAGAAGAGGTCTCGAATGCCAGTAAAGCATTCCTTTCCCCTCCAACCTGCTCCCCGCTCTTTGCAAGTGTTCTTCTGTCATCTGAGTTACTCCAAAAAAGGGGGGAAAGGCAAAGCCAGCAGGGACCGGACCACCGAGTCATAAGAACCTCAGAAGAGCCCTGCTGGGTCAGACCAGGGAGGGTCCCTCTAGTCCAGCTTCCCAAGTCTCACACAGGGGCCATCCACAGGGGTTAGAATGGATAAAAGGAAGTACACTTCTTCACCCAAAGAGTGATGAACACATGGAATCCACTGCCACAGGAGGTGGCGGCGGCTACAAGCATGGACGGCTTCAAGAGGGAATTGGATAAACATATGGCGCCTAGGTCCATCAGTGGCTATTAGCCACAAGGTATACTATAGATAGGAACTCTCGGTCTGGGGCAAGGGATGCTCTGTATTCTTGATGCTTGGGGGGGGGGCAACAGTGGGAGGGCTTCTAGTGTCCTGGCCCCACTGCTGGACCTCCTGATGGCACCTTGGTATTTTTGGCCACTGTGTGGCAGAGTGTTGGACTGGATGGGCCTTTGGCCTGATCCAACATTGACGTCTCTTATGTTCTTATGCAGTTCCTCCGGAAGGCCAGCAACAGGGCAGAGAGGCCAAGGCCTTCACCTGAGAAAAGCATCAGAAGAGCCCTGCTGGGTCAGACCAGGGAGGGCTGCTCTAGTCCAGCATCCCGTCTCACACAGTGGGCATCCAGTTTCTCTGGAGGGCCAACAACAGGGCACAGAGGCCAAGGCCTTCCCCTGATAAAAACCTCAGAAGAGCCCTGCTGGATCAGACCAGGGAGGGTCCCTCTAGTCCAGCACCCAGTCTCATATAGTGGCCAGCCAGTTCCTTTGGAGGGCCAACAACAGGGCACAGAGGCCAAGGCCTTCCCTGATGTTGCCTCCTGGCTCTGGGATTCAGAGGATTAGTGCCTCTAAATGTGGAGGTTCCCTTCAGTCACCATGGCCAGTAGCCCTTGATAGACTTATTCTCCATGAACCTATCTAATCCCATTCTAACGCTGTTTATTTCTGTGGCCATCACTACATCCACTGGAAGCGAATGCTACCTTTTCATCACTCTCTGTCCTCGTTATTGTGTTGGATTTTACATGGGGACTTCTGCCACGACAAAAAATAACCCACACACACATACACACAACAGTTCTATGGTAAGCAGCCCAGAGTTTCATGATTTATTAATAGCTGGAGAAACTTCATAATTCCAAACACAAACCCGACTGTACATTTTACAATCACCCCTGCTTGTAAACAGTTAAAAAGCCACTGACTTCTTCAGCATCTTCGGACACAACAGCTAAGAATCAAGGCCATGAAATGAGTCTTTCAGCACAGTTAAAAAAAACTTTTTATCCTTGTTTAGTCTTTTCTTTTATCTTCCCAGCTAAACAAGCAACAAGTAATATAATACCATTTGTGGCAAAGGGGGGGGGGAATGATGATTTTAACACTTCCACAAGAAAAGTAGTTGCAAGAACTTTCTTAAACATTTAAAATTTTATACAACAAAGGTTCTGTAAGCCCAGGACCTTGGTTACAGTCTGCATAGTTACTCGGTTCGGCTTTTAAGGTTAAACACTGAACAAACTCATGAGAGCGGGGTTGGGAGGGGGGGGGAATCAAGAAATTCAGAGGCTAAGCCGCCCCCAACCCCCACCCCCAGCATTGGAAAGCAGGTTGAGTCCAGCAATTTGAAGCAATTTTTGGCAGAAGAAAAGTTTGACCGAGCAAGTTATTTAAGATCAGTGCTAAAACGTGATTTTCCCTAGAAGGAGCTACAGGAGTCGCCGGACTGAGGGCCTTGGTTTTCCTGAGAGCCACGCGCCCTTTGTGAGCCAGTCGGGGAGAGGAGGCGCACACGCGCACGCGTGCCACGTGGCCAAAAACTGCTCGGGGTTCCCAGAGAGAGAGAGCGCGAGAAGCGTCTGGAACAGCCCTGCTTTTGTCGGGTGGTGTGTTTTTTAAAAAATATTTTTTTTTCTTAAAAGGATGGAAGAGTAAACATTTGTTTCTCAAAAACAACAACAACAACAACACACAATTTCTGTAAACAAGGCGGCGCCCCCCAACACAGGAGCCCTTCCCCCCCCCCCACAAAAATATAAAAGAAAAACCCAGAAGCCTACGGAAAGTGCAGAACCCGGCCGGGCCCCCAAGCCAGGCTGCCAGCCTCAGCCGCGCACTGTATGTATTCGTTTGTCGCCTGTGCCGTTCTGCCCGACTTGCCCGGCCCCAGGACTTGCCCTCCCTCCTCCTCCTCCTAGGTCAGGTGCTTGATTGTGGCTGGTGGGGGGGGGACGCAACAAGGCACCGTGGAACGCCCCCCCCGGCCCCGCCAGGAAATGCTGCATGTCAACGGCCACCCCCGCCAGGCAGGAGGCAAACAGGCCGGCCGGCCGGCCCCACGCAGGGCAACCGAGGCTCCGGTGCCCACGCGATCCGCACGAAACGAACCGATGCAAAGGAAAAAAACCCACACGACGGCAACAGACAGACGGACAGACAGACGCGCGCAAGGCGAGCTGACTCCCGGGAGGCCCCCCGTGAAACTACCCACAGCGCTGGCTGGAAGATTCCCCTCCGTCACTTTTTTTTCACATTTTATAGACTTGGCCTGCATGATTCAAGTATTCAAACTGGCACGTTGCGGGGGGGGGGGGGGTAACAGGTGTGTGTGGGGGGGATGTGCACAAAAGTAACGGCTTCCACAGGTGACCCCCCCTCCTGCCCCCACCCGGGGTGCAGGTGGGGGGTGGGGAGGGAGGGGGGAGTCCAGATGTAGTGCTGTGTCCCTCCCGGCGGCTTCGGCGCCCCCCCATTTCATTCGCTGAAGGAGGACAGGGGGTGACCGGGGCTGCCCCCCAGGGGGTCGACGGAGAGGAATGCGTTGAACGGGGAGGGGCTGTTGAGCCCCTGGCTGTCGCCGCCCCCCAGCGAGCCCCACAGGCTGGTGGAATAGCCGGGGCTCCCCCAGAGGGACGTCCCCGGGAGCTCCCCGCCGCCCCCCTGCAGCCCAGCACCGTTCCAGTGATTACTCAGGTCGCTGCGGGTGGGGAAGGCGTGGGAGCCCTCCACGGACCCCAGCCGGCTCTGGCCGCTGCCTAGGGACTGCCAGGTGGGGGAGGGGGTCAGGGACTGGCCTTGTGCAAAGAAGCGGCTGATCTCCTCTTCACTGGCAAGCTCGGCGAGGATTGTAGTGTTCCCCAAGACACACCTGCACGGACAGAATGGAGGGGGGGGGGTTCAGAAGGTGGCAGGAAGATGAGGAAGAGAAGGAGGAGGAGATTGGATTAATACCCCGCCCATCACTACCCGAAAGAGTTTTAGAGCGGCCTACAAACTCCTTTTCCCTCCCCCTCCCCACAACAGACACCCTGTGAGGTAGGTGGGGCTGAGAGAACTCTGAGAACTGCTCCTGAGAGAACCGCTGAGAGAACTTGTGACTGACCCAAGATCACCCAGCTGGCTGCATGTGGAGGAGTGGGGAATCAAGCTCAGTTCTCCCAGATTAGAGTACACTCAGTGGCAGAAAAAGAAGAGATTGGATTCACTACTCAAAGTAGTCTCAGAGCGGCTTACAAACTCCTTTCCCATTCCTCTCCCCACAACAGACACCCTGTGAGGGAGGTGGGGCTGAGAGAGCTCTGACAGAAACGGCTCTTTTTCAACAACAGCTCCAAGAGAACTCGTGACTGACCCAAGGTCACACCAGCAGCTGCATGTGGAGGAGTGGGGACTCAAACCCGGTTCTCCCAGATCAGAGTCCGCGCTCCTAATCACTATGCCAAACTGGCTCTCAGGGGGAAAGGAGTCCCAGATTTGGGGTGGTGGGTCTGTGAAGGAGGAAGGCTGGCTGTGTCCCATGGCTGTGCGGCCACCCAGCAGTCTTGCAGTGGCCAGAGAACAGCTCTGAGGCCAGCCGAGACTGGCTGCCTGAAGGGGCTCTCTACACCGTCTCTTCCCCCCCCCCCCCTCCTAGGCCCAGTCCTGCTGCGGCACCCTGAACTCTCTACAGCTTGGCCCTTGGGCCTTTTAACCCGACCCAGCGCTCGCTTCTTCCCAGTGGGGGAGGCCGAAGACTGACAGACCAAACCTCTCCATCGGTTCACCTCGGAGGCCCGCTGGGGAACGGGGACGGGACAGGTGACTTTTTGGAATCCCTCTTTGACATTTGCTCAGAGTGGCTCTGGACCAATGGTCCCTCTAAGCTGAGTTAGTGTGAGCTAGCTCACAGTTTTATAGCCTCTGGCTCACACATTTTTGTCTTGGCTCAGGGAGGATGGCTCCGGAGCAAACTAATTCATGCAGTAGCACGAATCACCTGCTCACAACTTTTAATGCCGGTAGCTCCGAAGTAGAATTTTTGCTTACAAGACTTCACAGCTTAGAGGGAACATTGCTCTGGACCCCGGCTCCCTCCGGAGGTGACTCCCCTGGCCAGTGCTGTTTATCTTAAAGCAGGGGCATCGAACTCATTTGTTAGGAGGGCCGGATCTGACACAAATGAGACTTTGCTGGGCCGGCCCATGCGTGTCATGAAAGGTCATGCCGGGAAGCGGAGAGATAAACTTTATAAAGGACACACAAACACAAAGGGTTGGGGTTTTTTTTTTACTTAAAATAAAAACATGCCTAAAACATCAGCTCTGTAAGCTGCAAACCTCCTTTTGATTTATTGACATTCACCACAGCAATATCATGCTCAGAGTTCTGAGTCTAGGACCCAGGTTAAAACGTGAAATGGCTGAGTGATGAAGAGAGTCTGGCGAAGCAAGCTATGATGCAGCAGCAGAACTGGAAGCAGGAGATGGCCAGTTCCACTGCGAGCCTGATGGAGCAGAACTGGAAGCAGGAGACGGCCAGTTCCACTGTGGGTCTGGTGGAAGTCCCTCCGGGATCCTCATCCGGCCCGGGGGCCTCATCTGGCCCCCGGGCCACATGTTTGACACCCTTGTCTTAAAACTTACAGGCTTCTGCCTTGACTAGCATCCGATTTCACAGCTTTGCTGACGGCTTCTATCCCCCTGGCCAGAAGACAGCCCCCCCCCCCCCCCCCCGTGGAGCACTCACATGTGAAGAGACTTCTGTGCCTTCACCACCTCTTCTTTTGAACTGTAGCGGACCAGGGCGTTGCCGTGCGGGAGGCTGAGGTGGAAAGTGACCAGGGGGCCGTGTTGCATGCACAGCGTCCGCAGGGTGGAGCCGTCAATCTGGGGGGGGGGGGGGGGGAGAGGGCACACACACGCACCGCTTTCAAGGTTGCCCCCCCCCCAACTAGTGTTCCCTGTAAGCTGAGTTACTGCGAGCCAGCTCACCATTTTTTTTTTAGCCTCCGGCATTTTTGTCTCAGCCCAGGAAGGATGTGGCTCCAGAGCAAGCTAACGTACGCAGCAGCCGAATTGCTCGCTCGCAACTTTAATGCCGGGAGCTCACAAAGTAGAATTTTTGCTCAGAAGACCCCCACATCTCAGAGGGAGCATTGCCACAAGCCCACCCCCCCGGGAGGACAACGCCCCCCTCACTCACCTGCGGCGTGAGGTTCTTCAAGATGAGCGAGCAGGTGCTCCCTCTCCCAGAGCCGCTCTCCGCCCAGTGGGAGCCTACGGGAGACCGAGACAGGCGGGTTGCGCTCTGCTGCACAAGCCGCCCACACCCCAGAGCCCACGGGGCCGGATCCTGCCCACCCTCTGGGGGAGCTGCCTCGCCGGAGATCGCCCCGGAGCTCTCTCGTGCAGAGGCCGGGCGAGGGTCCGGATCCCTCGGTGGGCAGAAGGCCCGCGCCCAAGGAAGCGACGGGAGGGGGAGGCTCTTACCTGGGGTGTATCTGGCCTCGGAGCTGCTCCAGCCGCCCCCGCCGCCCCCCAGCCGCAGGGAGTTGCCGCTGTCCCAGGCGGAGAGAGGCAGCTTGTGGCCGGTCAGCCCCGGGGGCGGGCGCGACGGGGCCGGGATGCCCTTGGTGGGCAGAGGGACCTTCCACAGCTCATGGGCCAGAGAGGTGTTGGTCATGGAAGCGGGAGACCACGTGGATTTGGAGTCACTGTTTCTGGCTGGGGGGGGGGGCGGGGGGGGGGGAAAGCAAAACACAAGACGGTGGGGGGTGAGCGCGGGCGGGAAAACGGGGGCAGCTGGCAAGGGGAGCTCTTGGAGGATGGAGGAAAGGGAGCCCAACCCCCCCCACGGAGGGCCCGGCTCCCACCTGAAGTGCTTTGTGCTGTACTACTGAGGGAAACATTGTAGTTGGAGGCACGAACGGATGACCAGGCACTAGTCGAAGGCAGCGCGGTGTTCAGAGATGAGGATGACCCTGCCGGGGAAAAGGCGGGCAGGGCCCTGCGTGACACCAGGCACTCGGGCGGTGCACCACGCCTCAGCACGGGGGGAGCACACTCCTCTCCCCCGGAAGGCACCCCGCCGGCTCTGCCTGACACCCCCCCCCAAGTCAGAACGGAGCCCCTGCTGCGCCAAGTGCTGAGGCACCCTGCCCACCGCGCCAAGGATCCGGCTGGCCTCGCCTCCGTGACTCCGGCCTCCGGTTCAGGAAGGGAGGGTGGGGCCTCCCGATGTGGAGCTGGCCGCCCGCCCCCCCGCCTACCGGTGCTCCTGTCCCTGAGGTGGTCCGCCTCCCGCACAGTGTTGATGGACAGATTGTTGGTGACGCTGCCGGGGGTGATGTAGGGGTCGGTTTCGGGGTCGATGTTTGGGTACCCTTTCCAGGGCTCTCCGGGGCGGAACTCTGGAATCACCAATCACCATTGTCATTACCAACTTCAGATTTGTACCTGGCCTAAGCAGGCCCAGGGCGGCTTGCGCCATAAAACGTAACAGCAATCAAATATCAGAAAACTTTTAAAACGATTCATTAAAACCACACTATAGCAATATGAAGGAGCTGCGGTGGCTCAAGTGCCGCCACCGGTATTAGGATTGGCCAAGCAGCGGCAATCCCTTCTGACCCTCCCTGGCTGCTGGCCGGGCCCCTGACGCCTCGTCCCCTGCAAGGCACCTCCAGCCCCCTCCGCCCCACTCTCCCATTGCTCCTGGGGCCTCAAGCGTCCCCCCACCCCCGGAAGCAGCTTACCCGGGGGCCAATTGACACTGCTGGAGCCGTTGGGCGGCGATTTGGCACGTGGCCAGCCGTCCCCGATGGAGCCCGGAGGACTGGCCGGAGAACTGCTGCTGTTCATGAAGTCGTAGGGGACGAAGGGGGCTTCCTCCAGCCTGAAGCCGCTCGAAATAGCACCTGGGGAGGAGAGGGCACCCCGTGAAGCGGACGGGCAGGAGGCCCCGGAGGGAGAAAAGGAAACACCACTTTACGCAGAGAGTGACTGGAATGTGGAACCTGCTGCCAGAGGATGTGGTGGAGGAGGGGGAGGAGGAGATTGGATTTATACCCCGCCCTTCACTTGGGAGTCTCAGAGCGGCTTACAAACTCCTTTCCCTCCCCCTCCCCACAACAGACACCCTGTGAGGTGGGTGAGGCTAAGAGAACTCTGACAGAAACTGCTCTTTTTCAAGGACAGCTTTGCCAGAGCTTGTGACTGACCCAAGGTCACATCAGCAGGTGCAAGTGGAGGAATGGGGAATGAAACCCGGTTCTCCCAGATTAAAGTCCGTGCACTTAACCACTACACCAAACTGGCTCTCAAACTGGTGATGGCCACAGGAAATAAACTTTAAAAGGGGATCAGATAGATTCATGGAGGATAAGTCTATCAATGGCTACTAACCCAGTGACTATGGGGGACCTCCACATTCAGAGGCACTGAACCTCTGAATCCCAGAGAGCTAGGAGACGACATCAGGGAAGGCCTCGGCCTCTGTCCCCCGTCTTTTGGCCCTCCGGAGGAACTGGCTGGCCACTAGGTGAGACAGGAGGCTGGACCAGGTGGGCCACTGCTCTGATCCAGCAGGGCTCATCTTACGTTCTTATGTATGCTTTCCAGCCTTTATGGATACACTTGGCACCGGGCAGGCAGTGTCTGCAAGAAGTCTGAACGTTGGCATTTCATCCCCCCATGATCCTCAGTCACCCCCCGCCCCGCCTGCAACCATTTGTAGCCACTCCCTTGCGAGGCATCCACACGTCTTGCTCTTTGCAAGAGACACAAATGCTTCACAAAGACACTGGAGTTGTTCAAGGAGCCTTAATTTCGGAGCAAAGCATTCAAAACAAGCCACGTTTCCGTCGCCGGGGATCTAAACCCACGCCACCTCAGACACCCGCACGGCAGGTCCCCACCAGTCTTGTTTTTGGAGAGGAAACACCAAGTTCCACTCTCTTTGTGGACCTCCGCTTGAGGTGCCACCGATGGGGCCGCCTACCATTTTTGCTGACGTTTTGATCCAGCGAGGCGTTCGCCCCCACACTATCCACCGTCGTCCATTTCCTCAGCCGGGACTGTGGCTCTTTGATACCGCCCATGTCCACGTTTACATTCAAGTTGGAGTTCAGTCCTGCAACAGAGGAGGAGGAGGAGGAGGAGATGAACCAGGGAAGGGTCTTCTCTCAGCTCCCGATTCCTCCCACTGAGGTCCAAGCCCTCCTGAGGACGCAGGCCCCTGCTCCTTGGACTTCCGCTGGGAGCAAGACTCTCCGGTGCAGAAAGCTGCCCTTGGGGCTCCCAGCTGAGAAGGGCAACGCGGGGAAGGCCCTGTGGCATGCAGGCTCAAAGGACGGTGCAAAGACTCCTCTTTGCACAAGAAATCTCTGCTTTCCAGCGCTTTGGGAGAACTGCGTCTCCCCATGAGACAGCTTCCTTGCCAGGGCCAGCGTCAGGGCCTGCCTGCCTGCCCCTTTCACTGGCTTAGGCAGCCGTGCCAATCGTGGGCGCCACCCTTCCTGTGCCCAAGGTGTCTCAGGCACGCAGAGGCTAGGGGAGCGACTGGGCCATCAGCCTCTCTGACGGGGCTTCCTTCCCACCTGCCAGCTGAGGAGAGCCACAGGAGGCGCGGCCCAGACTGGTCCAGAGCGCAGAGCAACTGGCTCGGGGGAAGAGGCCCGAAGAAGAGATTGGATTTATACCCCGCCCTTCACTCAAAGAGTCTCAGAGCGGCTTACAAACGCCTTTCCCTTCCCCTCCCCACAACAGACACCCTGGGAGGCGGGTGGGGCTGAGAGAGCTCTGAGAGAACTGCTCTTTCAAGGACAGCTCTTGTCAGAACTGTGACTTGCCCAAGGTCATCCAGCCGCTGCCTGTGGAGGCGTGGGGAATCAAACCCGGTTCTCCCAGATTAGAGTCTGCACACCTAACCACTTCCTGTCAGACCGTGTGTGAGTGTGTAGCCCTAATCCCACCCCCTTGCCCTGGTGCCTGGGGCCGTCTGTCTGGAGGTCCAAACCATGGCCCGCAAGATCTGAGCTGGCCCAAGGGCCCTGGAGAAGCGCCAGTGCCGCCGGAACAGCAAGTGAGCCAGGGCCAGGTGGTGGCGGGTGCCTTCCGGACCAGCCCGCCCAGCAGCAGCGTGGAGCCGTCTTGCCGGGTCCTCGGGGGCCGTTCCTGAGCCCAGACCTACCGAGGGGGAAGTTGCCGAAGGGACTGCTGCTCTGCGCCGGCCCTTTCTGCAGCTCGCTCTCCAGGAAGGACTTCAAGGCAGGCGACTGGAGCTGCTGCTGCTGCTGCTGCTGCTTGAGGAGGAGGAGGCTGGGGTCCAGCGGGCAGGGCTGCGGCAGGCCCATGGAGCGACTCTGCAGGGCGCCCGGAGAGAGGCGGGAGTGAGGGCAGCGGCTTCGGCGGGCCTGTCCTGTCTGAAGCGCTGCCCTAGCTGAGCCCGGCAGCTTGAGCCTGCAGCCCACGTTTTGAGGAATGAGCCCACCGACCCCACCCCCACTCTGGGAGAAGTCAGAAGCCAGTGTGTACACACACACAGAGACAGACTCCATACGATGGGAGACAGGTCAAGATGGGTGGCTGTGTGAGTCTGTCTGTAGCACTAGAAAAGAGAAAGAGCCAAGGAGCGCCTGAATGAAAGAAGAACCAAATGAGGGGCTCCCGAAAGCTCACACCCTGCCACAAGTTTGGCTTATCTTTCAGGTGCTCCTGGACTCTTGGGCTCTTTCCTACACGGCCACACTGCTGTGGACTGAATAACCAACATACAACAAGTACCGTGCACGGATGATTAGAACATACCATAAATAATTTTATATTTTTTTGGACAATATTTTTACAATAATTTCTACATATATAATAAAGGTTGTACAACAGCTTTTGAGATTCTTGGACATGATTTTTGATATTTTTAATTAAGATGATTTATTATTGTAACGATTCCTGGTTTCTGTGTGTGTGTGTCTCTTTAAAAGTTTGGTTGCATGGCTGTGTTAGATAGACTAGACTGGTTGAGAGAGGCAAGTATGGTATGATTGGTGGTTGACAGAGAGGGGGAGGGGTTTTGGAAGTAAATCTGGTTGGATGAGTATGTGAGTCAGTCAAGAGTTTCAGTTACAGGTTGACAGTTGATGAAGTTAGTTAGTTCTGTGTTGAAGCAGTTAGGAGTGGACAGCTGCGGTTGTTCAGTGAGAAAGAGAAAGAGAGCTGAAAGCTGAATGTATAGGAAAAAGTAAAGTAAAGTTTAAGTAAAGTAAAGTTAAAGGAAAGTCTGAGTGTCATAACAGACTGGAGTGAAACAGTGAACATATATGGCATTGAGATAAACAAGTGTTACAAAGTTACATGCAAAGATCCCTGACAGAGAGGGAGAAGATTGTGTGGGATACCAAAGCAATTGTTCAGTATTTACACATTACTAGTTACATTGTACTACCCTCTTATTTATGCTTTATTTCAATAAATCCTCTTTCATTCAAGTATACCAGCTCTGAAATAAATACTTCCTCAGCCTAATAAGGAGGACGTCACAATTATATATGGAGAAATGATTGTAAAAATATTTTTCAAAAAAATATAAAATTACTTATGGTATGTTCTAATCATCTTTGCACGGTACTTGTTGTATGTTGGTTTTCCTACTTACCGTGGGTTCTTGTTTGGTTTTGTGGACTGAATAACGGCCGGCTGCAAGCCAAGGGACTTTGTTGGTCACAGCCTCACACTGAAAAGTAGTTGCCGTTTCCCGTTCTCATCCCCTGGCTTGCCCCCCAGGGCACTGGCACATACAACACTCTTAACAAAGAAAGGCATAAGCACACCAAACGTGCTGGCACGCGCTCGCTTTCACACACGTTTCCGTGTTCCATCACTGCTCCCTCGAAGCTGTGGATTCTTTCTTGTGAGCAAAAATTCTACCTTGTGAGCGCCTGGCATTAAAAGTCGTCAGGGAGCCATTTGGCTGCGGCATAAATTAGTTTGCTCTGGAGCCGTCCCTTCCTGAGCTAAGACAAAAATGTGTGAGCTGGAGGCCAAAAAACTGTGGGCTAGCTCACACTAACTCAGCTTAGAGGGAACACTGGGGGGGGGGAGACAGGACACACACAGACAGGACCTTCTCCACCTTTCAGACGAGGCCCTCGGGGCAGACAGCCATTTCTTGGAACAGTTTCGAAGGAACCTTTGTGTGTTCTGCTAAGGGCAGCCCCAGCCAGCGGTTCCAAGGTTTGAAAAACGCCCCGTTGGGGAAGGGGGGGAGGGTTTCCCACGCAGCTTTCTTCCAAAGGATGGGATTGAAAGTTCAAATGCAGACTTCGAAAGGGGAAGCACCTACCTGCTGGTCCTGCTGACGGCCTCCAGCAGACATGTTCCTCTGCGTCTGGACCTTCCTCTGCTGGGCAAGCAGGCGCTGAAAGAGAGCAGCAGTGGGAGCAACCGGGGGCGGGAGCAACCGGGGGAGGGAGCAACGGGGGGGGGGACAACAAAGCCGCTCCACTTACTTGTAACTGGGAGATCTGGGAAAGCTGGTTCAACTGGGAGAGTTGGTTCAACATGGCTACCTGCTGTGGGCCAAAGAGCGGGCTCAGCCCCCCGTTGTTTGGTGCGTACTTCAGCAGATTGACGGGGACCTACAGTGAAGAGCGGGACAGGTCGGACACTCCCCCCCCTGCCCTTTGGGAGCAAGGGAGGGGGGGCTCCAACAGCTTTGATTCTCAATAACCTCCACAGCAGGTGGCACTTGGGCAGTACATTGCTGATTCTCAGCACCGAACTTGTGGGAAGGGCGGCTGCGCCGAGAGAGGCAGCAGCCCCCCGGAAGAGCAGGGGGCCGGCCCGGCCCTTGGGAGACACCCACCTCCGTGCTCTTGGGCCACTGACGGGACGGAGATTGGCAACTTTCCGAGTCCCGAGGAGAAAGATCCCCCCCCCACCGCACACACCCCCACCCACCTGAGGGGAGAGCAACGGCGGCGGAGGCACTTGAGCTCGTGGGTTCGGCTGAGAGGAGTTCAGAGGCTGTGCGGGCGGAGGCGGCGGAGGCTGCAGACTCCGGGACTGTGCGGCTGGGCTCCCAAACGCGCTGGGGTTGCCGTTCTGCAGGAGAGAAAGGCAGGCAGCTGAGTGCCAGGCAGCTGAACGTCGGGCAGCCGAGCGCCGGGCAGCTGAATGTCGGGCAGCCGAGCGGATCTCCACAACTCTCTCCATGCTGTCGGCTGCTGAGCTCAGCAGAGACTTGGACCCGAGTCTCTCCTGATTTGACCACGTCCCTTGAGACCAATGCTCCCTCTAAGCTGCGGAGTCTGGTGAGCAAAAATTCTACTTCTGTCCTCCCCACCCCCCACGGCCTAGTAGGTTGCCGATTCTCAGCACGGAACCTGCGGGGAGGGCGGCTGCGCCGAGACAGGCAGGAGCCCCCCGGAAGAGGAGGGGGCAGGGCCGGCCCTTGGGAGACAC
>NW_015162563.1:76305-85221 GCF_001447785.1 Gekko japonicus
GGGAGTGGCACAGGAGGAGTGGAGAAATTAGTGAAGGATGTGAAAGGAGACAAACAGCTCGGCACAGCAGCGCAGAGCAAGGGGCTGGGAGGAGACCGGCCGGAGGAAGGAGAGGTTCGGCTGCCGGCACCGTGCACAGCCCCCACAGGTGGACCGGCGCGGGGGGCGGGGTCATGTCTCGAGGGGGCTCTGCTGCAGATTTGTCTCTTGCAGAGCTGGTCTGCTGAAAAGGGTGCCCGGGAGCCAGGGAGAACGCCCGCGGGTGCTTGTGGCCGGGGGGGAACTTTGCATCACTAGAAAAGGGCCCAAAGGACTGCCAAGGTGTGATGGATCCCTTTCCTGGGGGAGGGGGGCTCCACAAATGCTCTGCACAGGGACTACCCCGGTTCCCACAAGACATGGTGCTGGTGCCAAGCCATGCCCCCCCACCCACCCCCGGAACGCTCTCGCACCCCAGCAATCAGGGCTCAGAGAAGCCAACAAGCGCAAAGAGCACCGCCACCAAAAGGGGAGAGAGTCGCAGCCCTTACCTGTCTAACAGAATTCAAGTTTTGCATGCCCAGCCCGGCCAGGGAGCCAAGGGCCTGGTTAGGTAGTGCACTGCTAGGAGGGGGAGGCTTCGCGTTCTGACTGGGCAGAAACGGCACGTTTGTGGGGTCATCTGCTACGAGAAGGCCGTCCTGGCCGGGCAGGCGAGGCGGAGGAGAGGCAAGTGGCGCGAGGGCAGCGAGAGGGGAGAGCCAGAGAAGAGAAGAGACGCGTTAGCCGGCACCCGCGAGCCCGGAGACAGCTCTCCGCAACAACGGCTGTGCAACCGCCGCAAGGGACCCGACTGTTAGGGGAGAGGGCGGCAAACAGAACCAGACCCTCCCGGTGGAGCCTCTTAGGGAGGCATTCGGCATCCGCACCCCAACTCACCCCTCCATACCCAGTAAAACTGCCCCTTCTGAATTCTCTCCCGGAGACAGAGGTGCTTGCCGGCCCTACAGGCAGGAGAGAGGAGGCCCTGTGCCCCAAGCGACCTCCCGGCTGAGCAACAGACCCCAAGCGGAAGGAGGACACAGACTCGGCTTCCTAGAGACCCCCCTCTCTGCCAGGACGGAGAAGAGCTGGAGGCTCTGCCACGCAGGGCAAACTGTGCGCAAAGCCGGGAGGACTGGAGTCTTCCGGAGCCAACAGCACACACACACACCCCTTCCCCTCACCTTATCAAAGTAAGGACTTCGATCCATGGAAGACTCTTTGGAACTCTGAGGGCGGGCACCGGGGCCTTTCCCCACCACCCGGCTGTAATCGCCAGCGGTCAGGCCGTGCTTCTCCATCTCCATCCGCTTGTCCGGCAAGACCCCTGGGGAGGCAGAGGAAGCGTCACGGGGCCGCAGAGGAGGCTGCCCCATCAGTTCCGGGTGCGGCAGGCAGCTCCCACGACCTCCTCCTTCCCTAAGCGGGTCTGCCCCGCAGGGCGCACCCCAGGTCCTCTAGCCTCCTACAGCGCGGGACACTTTGCCAACAAGGAGTATGATGCGTGGCCGTGGCCAGGTTTTGGCCTTCTCCGGGGAAGGGGGGGATCGCAAAGGGATCTGCAGCTGCTTCAGGCCATGACCCGCGTGCCCTCCCCCCCCCAGCCATCGGCCAATGAGGATCCCCCGGAAACCGCCTTTTGTTTTTAAAGAGCACGGGTGACAAACCCAGGGGCTGTTCTCTGCTGATGATCCCCCCCCCATTCCCACGCCCAGGGCTCACCTCCGGATATGTCCATCTTATTGCTGTGCATGATTTCTTCAGGGGACTCCCTCTGCAGGGGGAGAGAGAAGACGTGGGCGGTAAAAACCCAACACGCGGCCGAGAGGCAGCGTCCCGCATTCAACGACCACCCACCCGACGCTCCCTCTAAGCTGTGGAGTCTCGTGAGCAAAAATTCTACTTTACGAGCGGCTGGCATTAAAGTTGTGAGCGGTGTTCCCTCTGAGATGAGTTAGTGTGAGCTAGCTCACGGTTTTGTAGCCTCCGGCTCACACGCTTTTGTCTCCGCTCAGGAAGGAGGGCTCCAGAGCAGACTCATTGATGCAGTAGCCAAATTGCTCGCTCACAACTCTATTGCCAGTTCACAAAATAGAATTTTTGCTCACCAGACTCCACTGAGGGAGCATTGGTTGTGAGCGAGCAATTTGGCTGCTGCATAAATCTGTTTGCTCTGGAGCCATCCTTCTAAGACGAAATATGTGAACCGGAGGCTAAAAAAGTGAGCTAGCTCACACAGACTCTGCTTAGAGGGAACACTGCCACCCACCCACGTTTTCTGCCTTTGCCCTAAGAATGTGATGGGGGGTTGGCTTTTAAAGCTATGGCACGTTCCCTGGCATTCTGAAAGAACAGGAGTCTCAACGCCGGGGCCTCTCCGGAGCACAAAGATCTGCGCGATACTTACAGAGAAGTTGAGATTGGCAAATTGCTTAACAAACGGATTTATCCACGATTCCTCTTGCTTGTTGCCGTTTTTCATTGTTCCCTAAACCAAGAAAGAAAAAGAAAAAACCCTCAAAATGAGGGCAACTAAGGCCAGGCCAGGCGGGAGAGGCACAAAGTGGAACAGCCCAACCCAAAAGGCTTCGGGACAGAGTTTAAAGGTGCAAGGAATTAAAAACAAACGCAGCCGAGTCCCGCAGGGGCCACAATGGTCAAAACCACCCCCACCCCCACCACCCCCGGATTGGGGATGGGAAGGAAGAAACAGAGAGAAAGTGGCCTGGAAGAGAAAGAGTTCATCTGCCTCCCACTGCTACGCCATGGAGCACAATCCTCCACAGGAAGCAGGGCCCAATAGGCCTCCGCTCGCCCACCCCAATCTCTTTTGAGCACACACTGGACTGCTAAGGGGTCTAACGGCATTCCACGGACGGTGGCCGGCCTCCACCCCCAGCCCCTCCGGCCGTCGTTCGACCGAAGCCGGAACTCACCTTGGAGGGCAACCTCTTTGCATACGGCGACCAGTTCAGCGAGGCGCCGACCTCTTGGGCTGAGCCGCCGCCGCTCCACATCCCGATCTCCACGTCCTCCGCTTCCTCCCAGCCGGCCTGGCGGCTCCCGGTCAGGGGCATGTCGCCTCCACACCAGCCGTCAGCCGCTTGCATAGACTTGGGCCCTGGCACGATCAGAGACATCCACTCGTCAACGGAGAGGCCAGCCACCGACGGCAGTGGCCAGGTCGACCCGGTTGCTCCCATTCCACGGCCCAGAGGAAGGAGGCAAACCTTCTCGAGCCGGGCAACCCCCTCCGCTTCCCTTCTCACAAAAGGTACCCCTGCTGTCCCTCCAGGGCCCCCCCACCCCCCCGACATACCCGCCACCTACCCGCTTTGTTAGGAGCTGGCTGACTGACGGAGACGCTCCCCCAGTTCCCGGCGCTCCCGGCATCACTGATGGACTCCCCCCAGCTGGCTCCCGTATCGACGGGCTTGCCCCAGGCGGCTGTGCCATTGTCGACCGTCGTGGGGGCGGGAGAGGGCTCTCCCCAACCTTCAGGGAGAGGCAGGAGTTAGCAGGATCCCCAAAGCCAGCGTCTATTCTGCAGGCTTTGGCGCAGCAAGGAAGGCTCGCTCGAGGGGCTGGGGCCCAGGGCCCCCCCAACCACGGTGCCCGCCAAGTGTTTTCAGGAAGTGGCGGCTCTCCTGCCCAGCAGGGCTGATGAAAGAGGATTCAGGATCTGATCAGCTGTGCAGAGTAAAACCACTGCAGGCCAGGAAGGGAATTTGTTCCACAGGTACGAGAGTGGCCCCTAATACTTGTCCCGCCACCCACCCAACAAATCTGCCAGCTGCTGCCGCCGCCGCCTTTCTCCCTTCGTGCGCTTAGATCCATCAAGCCCCATATGGCCAGGGTCCGACATACCTGAGGGACTGCCTTCCCCCATATATTCCCCAGAGAGCACTTTGGTGGGGGGTCACAAAATCGATTGGCCCTTCTAGGTCCCAAAGATGCCAGGCTTGCTATTACCAGGGCCGGGGCCTTTTCAGTGGCGGCTCCACACTGGTGGAATGAGCAGCCAGAAGAGATCAGGGCCCTGTGGGACCTTTTACAGTTCTGCAGGGCCTGCGAGACGGAGCTCTTCCGCCAGGCCTTTAACTAGGACCCTTCTAGGTTCCAAAGATGCCAAGCTTGCTATTACCAGGGCCGGGGCCTTTTCAGTGGCAGCTCCACACTGGTGGAATGAGCAGCCAGAAGAGATCAGGGCCCTGCGGGACCTTTTACAGTTCTGCAGGGCCTGCGAGACGGAGCTCTTCCGCCAGGCCTTTAACTAGGAGCCGCCGCCGCCACCACCACTACCATCGTTAATAACAACAGAAGCCTGGTGCCTGGTCTACTAGCCTGTGCTCGCCGACCGAAACGGAGAAAGATCATTGAGTTGATTATCGAGGGAATTTATCGACTCTATGAGGCTATCTTGATACCATAACTTAATTGCTAGCACTTTAATTGTAAACTGTTGTAAGGAAACGTTACGGAATTGTTTTATGAACTGCTTTTAGAGAGTTGTGATATTTATTGTCAATGTGTTTTTATGATGTTAGGCACCCTGAGCCTGCCTGTAGCGGGGAAGGCGGGGGTACAAGTTCAAGAAATAAATAAATAAATTAGAAGAAAGCACCGGCGGGAAGGGACTGGACAGCAGCTGGCCTCCCCCCCCACCCCACCGGCATAGCCTCGTTTCAGCTCGCGGCTATTCCTCCAGCAGTTCTTGGGGGCAACTCTCCTTCCCTTCAGCCCTTGCAGAAATACTGTGCAGCCGTCAGAGCTGTGAAGGGTGCGTGTGTGTCTCTAACCAGGCCCCTTCCCACCACCCCTACGGCACAGCGAGATGCGAAGGAGAACTTACCAGAGCTGCCGCCGCCATTGCTCTCCGTACTGGGGCCAGGTGCAGCGTGGGACGGCAGGCGCTGCGGAGGGCCGTGTGCTTGCTGGTCCGAAGGGTCGCCCCCCCTCGGGGTATTCTTGTCCCACATGTTCACATTCTTGTAGTTGTACCGGCTCGGGTCCCCCCAAGCGGACGTTCCGTCGTCAATCTCCATCTTGCGGCGGATCGATTCGGGGGACGGCTCCTCCCACCCGGTGGGCTCTTCCTCCTTGGCCAGGGGCGGCACTGGCCTCCCCGGCCACCCCGTCACACCTTGTGCCTTGCCCAGGGTGGGCTGTGCCCCCCAGCCCCCGGCGTCCTGCTGCTGCTGCTTGGCCCAGTCCGGCGAGCCGGGGGACTTGGCCGCCTCCCAGCTCTGAGAACGGCCGGGCTTGGGGGGGTCCCCCCACCCCTGACTTTGGCTCGGCTTGGCGGGCTCCTCCCACCCGGGGCTTGGGTGGGCTCGGCCGCCTCCTCCCCCACCCCAGTGGGCAGTGCCGGCCTTGCCCGGTGGCTCCTTCCAGCCGGACGTCGACCGGTCGCTGTCGCTGCTGCCAGAGCTGGACTTCCTCGTCTCGCCCCAATGGTTGCTCCTCAGGTTCTCCCCCCAGCCGTCAGCGGCCGGCCCGGCCCACCCAGGACTCCCCTTCTGCCCGTCCCCCCACCCTGGCTTGAACTTCTCTGCGTCGCTCCAGGGGGATGCCGGTGAGGGCTTGTCGTCTTTCCCGCCCGCCGCCCACGATGGATGATTGCCTTTGGCCTGGGCGGGAGCGGCTGGTCGCTCCCAGCCCCCCTGGCTGCCTCCGCCGGAGACCTTGGGGTCTCCCCACCTGCTTGCGGACTTTGTCTCCCCCCACCCGGACGGGCCAGCGGGGCCGTTCGGGCCGGGCCTCTCCGCGCTTTCCCCTGAGCTGCTGCAGCCCCCCCAGGCCTCCGTGCCGTTGTCCACCTTCCGCTCCCCGCGCGGGGAAGCCACCGCTGTGTCCCAGGCCGTGTTCTGCTTGATGGGCGTCTGGCCCCAGCCGGCGTTGGAGAGGACCCGGGGGTCCAGGCCCGTCCTGTTGACGATGCTTTGGAGTAGTGCGTACTGGTCGGCCTTCCGTCTCTCGTGGCCGGCCCCCTCGGCCGCCGATCTCTCCTCGGGACTCTCCCCGGGGCCCGCTTCGCTCCCCCCGGGGCTGACCTTCGCCCACCGGCCATGCTGCTCGGGGACGGGAGAGACCGCCGAGCTCTGCACCTCCATGCTCGCGTCCTCCTCCTCGGCTGGCGGCCACGCCCCCGGTAACTTCTTGGCGCTGCCGTTCTCGGGAGGGGGGCGCTGACTGACCGACAGCTGGCTCCACTCTCCGTCCGTGAAGTCGGAGCCCCTCTGGCCGCCCCCGGAGCCCGCCCCACCCCCCCACGGCAGGTTCGGGGTGCCGGCCGCCCCTGCTCCCTCCCACCCCCCTGCTCCCTTGCCCCCGTTGGTTTCAAAGTTTGTGCTGCTGCTGCCACTCGCAAGGCCCGGCGGCAAGAGAGTCGCGTTCACAGTGTCGCCGCCGGCTCGGACGCTGGAGTCAGGGCATCGGTCTCCGGGGAAGGCGGAGCCATAGGCACCCGCCCAGGCCGCGCCGCCGATCTTCGCTTCACCATTGCTGAGGTGAGGAGCGGAAGGTCCGCCGATGGCCGGTGAGGTCTGGAGCAGAGGCAGGGCGGTCCGGCCCCAGCCCCCGGGGGGGCCTGCGTCGCCGCCCTCCGGCTCGCTCGGCGGCACGGAGCCGGCGGGGTTTGGTAAACTAGAGGTCATCAAGTTAGTAGTGTTATTATTTGGTCCGTTCACTTCGGGGTTAAGGTTCTGAGGTGGCCCACTCTGCGAAACCTTCCTGGTACCGTTGGCCGGGGGGTCACAGCCGCCCTCCGGGAGGCTCCCCCAGGAGACGAGGCTGCAGCTCCCGCTCGGGGTGCTTGGTGTGTGGCCGCCGCCGCCAGGCCCTTTCAGGGGGTGCCCGTTGCTCTCCAACACGGGCCAGGCACCGCGGCTGCCGCTGGCATTCAAAGTGCTGGGATTCAACCCTCCGCCGGGCGAGGGGCCGAGGGCGCCCCAAGAGTTCATCCTGCCGCCTCCGCTTTCCGACGTGCCCTTCGGAGACTCCACCGGGGCCGCCCCCGCGCTTGTCACGGCGCCGAGGCACAAGCCCCACGGCCTGCTCCCGCCGCCCCCGTTATTGCTGTGGCCGCCGGCAGCAAACTTGGCCGGGGAGCCGTGTCCGATGCCGTTCGGCAGGCTGCCGGCGTCCGCGCCCCGGGAAGCCATGAGGGCCGGGCTCTTCTCCGACCCGGAGCTCGAGGCGGAGTCAGCGTCCACACATTCCGAAGCCGGCTCCGCGTCAGTGCCGCCGGGGGCCGAGGGCCATGCCTCTGGGTCTGGGCCGTCTACAAGGACCTTCTCCCAATTTGTGCCGGAGTCGCTGCTGGAAGAGACGGCTCCCCAGTGCGCGTTCTCATAATGGGGTCCTCCTCGTGTGCTGCGGTTGAGATCTGGGGGGGGAGGAAGAGAGGGGAGGGCACATCATCACTCAGACAAGCACGCCAGGAGAACGCCGGCAGAGGCCGGGCGGCGGGCAAGCGCAAAAGCAAGAACCGCAGCCTTGAAGAGCAAGGGCCACGCTGTGCTCTGCGCGCACAGACACACCCCTCCACATGTCCTCACGTTCTTAGCCGAGGCACACTGGAGGGGAGCCCATAGGCTCTGTCCAGTTAGCCCGTTGGAGCAGGGGCCCCCCCAACCAATGCTCCCTCTAAGCTATGGAGTCTGGTGAGCAAAAATTCTACTTTCTATGCTACTGGCATTAAAGCTGTGAGCGAGCCATTTGGCTGCTGCATAAATTAAGTTTGCTCTGGAGCCCTCCTTCCTGAGCTGAGACAAAAAGGCGTGAGCCGGAGGCTAAAACACGGTGAGCTAGCTCACACTAACTCAAGCTTAGAGGGAACACTGCCCCCAACCTTTCTGAGCCTCTGGGTGCCTTTGGAATTCTCACACAGGGTGCTGGGCGCAGCCACCAAAGGGCTGCCGCCGCATGAGGCAGGGCCAACCGTGAAATGTCAGGGAGTGAAGTTATGCATAACTCTAATGGTAAATCGTCAGCATCTTCCGGCAGTGGCGCCGTTCAGCATGATGCGTTCCGAAAATGAGCATGTTTAAAAGTGTTTTCTTGCTCACACCCAACCTACTTTCAGTCACGCTTGTAAGTTTCCTGCCTTGAAGGCAGAATCCGAGGGGGGGGGGGTCGGAGCCCGAGCTCTGAGGTCGGCCACAACCAACCTCTAAGCTGTGGAGTCTTGTGAGCAAAAATTCTGCTTTGTGAGCCACTGGCATTAAGGTTGTGAGTGAGTGATCTGCCGGCTGCATGAATCAATTTGCTCTGGAGCCAGCCTTCCTGAGCCAAGACAAAAGTGCGTGAGCCGGAGGCTAAAAAACTGTGAGCTAGCTCACGCTAACTCAGCTTAGAGCAGGGGTGGCCAAACTGTGGCTAGGGAGCCACATGTGGCTCTTCCACACATATTGTGTGGCTCACGGCAGGGCGGCTGGAGAAGCTAAACATCATTAGCAAAAAAATTAGCAAACAACTAGAAGGATAAAAGGGTTGGAACACTTTCCCTATGAAGAAAGGTTAAAGCGCTTGGGGCTCTTTAGCTTGGAGAAATGACGGCTGAGGGGTGATATGATTGAGGTTTATAAGATTATGCATGGGATAGAGAAGGTAGAGAAAGAGGTACTTTTCTCCCTTTCTCACAAGACAAGAACTCGTGGGCACTCCATGAAATTGCTGAGCGGTCGGGTTAGAACGATAAAAGGAAGTCCTTCTTCACCCAAAGAGTGAGCAACACATGGAATTCATTGCCACGGGAGGTGGTGGCGTCTACAAGCATGGGCGGCTTCAGGAGGGGATTGGACAAACATCTGGAGCAGAGGTCCATCAGTGACTATTAGCCACAAGGTATAAATAGGAACTCTCAGTCTGGGGTAAGTGATGCTCTGTATTCTT
>NW_015162563.1:85269-93238 GCF_001447785.1 Gekko japonicus
TAGATAGGAGCTCGCTGGACGGGGTGGGTGCTCCTGTTCTTTTTGGTGCGGGGGGGGGGGGCAACAGTGGGAGGGCTTCTAGTGTCCTGGCCCCACTGCTGGACCTCCTGATGGCACCTGGTCTTTTTGGCCACTGTGTGACATAGACTGTTGGACTGGACGGGCCATTGGCCTGATCCAACATGGGCTTCTCTTATGTTCTTAAATCATCGTTGGACAAATAAATATCATTATCAATGTCTGCTTTTACCGCTTTTGTTATTATTTTTGGCAGTCTCATTTAGTGTTAATAAAAAGCAAATCTGCATATTTCCCAGTAAAAATGTGTAATATTTGCTCATGTCTTGCAGCTCTCAAACATCTGACGTTTATTCTATGTGGCTCTTACATTAAGCAAGTTTGGCCACCCCTGGCTTAGAGGGAACACTGGCCACAACCCTCAGCTGGGAGGCACCTGCACCCAGAGGGCCTGAAGCAGGAGGGAAGCCCCCCCAAGCCAGGCAAGCCACCAGATTCCCACCCAGCAGGGACCACCAGAGGGTTGTCCCCTGTCTGGGAAAACTTCTAGAAAGCGGCTTTTGAAATCCAGGGGAGTTTCAAAAGCCGTTCCACGGGGCGGCAGGAAGGCCAGCTGCTCAAAGACCGGGGAGGAGCCAGGCACGGGCGTCAGCAGCTCTTTCGGTTCTAGCCAGCAGTCAGTGACAGAAGAGATTTAGAGGAAGGCAAAGCAGAGTGGGAATAGCTACCAAGGGCCGCTAGGATGCCCCGCCTCTTGACCTCTGGAGGAAGTCAAGCCGTGCATTCTAGCAGTTATCTTCCCAGACCACGGAAGAAGGAACGGAGGGGCATTAGGAGCAAGGAGCGGTTAGAGCTGAGCAAAAATTCTAGTTTGTGAGCTACTGGCGTTAAAGTTGGGAGCGTGCAATTTGGCTGCTGCATGAATCAGTCTGCTCTGGAACCATCCTTCCTGAGCTAAGGCAAAAATGTGTGAGCTGGAGGCTAAAAATCTGTGGGCTAGCTCACACTAAGTCAGCTTAGAGGGAACACTGCTCTGGAGCCCTCCCCCCTGAGCAAAGACAAGAATCTGTGAGCTAGAGGCTAAGAAACTGTGAGGAAGCTCACACTGACTCAGCTGAGAGGGAAGACTGGTGCTCACACCTACGCAGCTGTTCCTCCTTGGACCTACCTTCCTTCCGTGCAGGGGGGGGCCCATGAGAACACCAAGGGGCGTGGCTGGAAGACATCTGGCCCCTTCTGGCACTCCCGCTTGCAGCGCCTCCCCCACCCCAACCACCAGAGGAAGCACAAGCACAGAACCATAGAGTAGGAAGGGGCCAGACACACCGTCCAGTCCCACCTCCTGCTCAATACGGGACCAGCCTAAAGCATCCCTGACAAATATCCGTCCAGCCTCTTCTCGGAAGCTGCCAGTGAAGGGGAGCTAATGACCACCTCTCTAGGCAGCTTTCCACCTCTGAACCACTCTGAACGGCTCCTGGCCCTCCTCCAAAGGACAGATATTTAAAGAGAGCAATTGTGTCCGTCCCCCCCAGTCTCCTCTTCTCCATGTTCTGCCAAGCCTGGAGAAACTCCCTGGCGTGCTTCTCCCTGTGGCTGCAGAGAGAGGACTCAGAAGGGGAGGCGTGCTCTCCCCCAGGGGAAGGAAGGCGGGCAAACCACGAGGGGAGGGGAGGGGAGGGGGGAAGCCTGCCTCCTGCCCTGGAAGCGCCTGCCCTGGGTGGACTTGCATGGAACTGCACACAGACAAGAAGAAGAGAAGAAGGGATTGGATTTATCCCCCACCCTTCACTACCCAAAGGAGTCTCAGAGCGGCTCACAATCTCCTTTCCCTCCCCCTTCCCACGACAAGACACCCTGTGAGGTGGGCGGGGCTGAGAGAGCTCTGACAGAAACTGCCCTTGAGAGGACACCTCTGAGAGAACTTGTGACTGACCCAATGTCATGCCAGCAGCTGCATGTGGAGGAGTGGGGAATCAAACCCGCTTCTCCCAGATTAGAGTCCACGCTCCTAACCACTGCACCAGAAGGTGCAGTGGGCGTCAACATGGCAAATGGGGTTCAATGTGGCCAAGTGCAAGGTGATGCACATTGGAGCCAAAAATCCTAAATATAAATACACGTTGATGGGGTCTGAACTGGCAGAGACTGATCAAGAGAGAGATCTTGGAGTTGTAGTAGATAGCTCACTGAAAATGTCGAGACAGTGTGTGACTGCAATAAAGAAGGCCAATGCTATGCTGGGGATTATTAGGAAGGGTATTGTAAACAGATCAGCCAATATCATAATGCCCCTATATAAATCAATGGTGCAACCTCATCTGGAATACTGTGTGCAATTCTGGTCACCACACCTTAAAAAGGATATTATAGCTTTGGGAAAAGTGCAGAAAAGGGCAACTCGAATGATAAAAGGGTTGGAACACTTTCCCTATGAGGAAAGGTTAAGGCGCTTAGGGCTCTTTAGCTTGGAGAAACGACGACTGAGGGGTGACATGATTGAGGTTTATAAGATTATGCATGGGAAAGAGCAGGTAGAGAAAGAGGTACTTTTCTCCCTTTCTCACAATACAAGAACCCGTGGGCACTCCATGAAATTGCTGAGCGGTCGGGTTAGAACAGATAAAAGGAAATACTTCTTCACCCAAAGAGTGATTAACACTTGGAATTCACTGCCACAGGAAGTGGTGGCGGCTACAAGCATGGACGGCTTCAAAAGGGAATTAGATAAGCATATGGAGCAGAGGTCCATCAGTGGCTATTAGCCACAAGGTATAGATAGGGACTCTGGGGCAAGTGATGCTCTGTCATCTTGGTGCTTGGGGGGGGTCAACAGTGGGAGGGCTTCTAATGTCCTGGCCCCACTGGTGGACCTCCTGATGGCACTGGTATTTCTGGCCACTGTGGGATACAGAGTGTTGGACTGGATGGGCCTTTGGCCTGATCCAACATTGGCATCTCTTATGTTCTTATGTTCTTAAGGAGAGCATCAGCTTTCAGGAGAGAAGGTCAGGTTGGAAACCGGTGAGGAGAGGGGTCTTCAGGCTCACCACCGGCTTTCCCCCTGGGCTTTTGTGTGAGGAGCGACCGCTCCCCCAGGTGGGCTCCACACATGACAAGACGGTCCCCGCCGCTCCCCCTCCTCTCTCACCTGATTGCTTTTGGCTGCCGCTCTGCTGCCCTTCGCCGACAGAGGCCGGCTGCTCGCTCGCGGCTGGGCCGCCCCCTGGCAGGCCGTTCGGCTGTTTCGACGTCGCCCCCAGGTTCGCCGCCAGCCCCGGCAGCTGCTGCCCGCGCCTCAGAAGTTGCTTCTGCTCCTGGTGCCGAAACCGGGGCGGCACTTCGCGGGGCGGGTAGCGAGGAGAAGGCTGCTGCTGCTGCTGCTGAGCCGGCTGCGGGTGGCTGCCTGCAGGCCGTCGGGCATTATTGTTGCTGTTGTTACCACCGCCACTAGCTGCCGCCGCCGCCGTGGAAGGACCAGCCGGACCGGAGGCAACGGGCAGAGGTGGGCTCGAGACACCGGGCTTGGGTGGTTCTGGCACTGCGGGGAAGAGGAGAGGAGACGAGAGCATCAGTCACTGACTTAAAACATCCTTTCTCCCTTACGGAGCTCAAGGCGGCTTGCACACATAAAAGTCAGCCGGCCAGCATGGAATCCTCCATGCTCATAAAAAGGGGTGGTTCGGCGACACGGCTTTTTGCACAGTGGTCTCTCAAAGGAGGCTGCCACCCCCACTAAAAAGCCTCCCCCCTTCCCCGGATGACGAAGCAGCTGTGATAGAACGTCTGGGAGCTCTCCTAACCGCTCAGTGGCCACATTAACAGGTTACACTGCTCTGGCAATGGAAAGGAAAGCCCACTTTGTCTAGAGGGAAGGGGACAGCGGCAGAGCCTCTGCTCAGCATGCAGAAGGTCCCAGGTTCGATCCCTGGCAGGACTAGGCAGTAGGTGACGGGAAAGGCCTCCGCCTGGGACCCTGGGAAGTTGTCAAGAGGGGTGGCTCAGTGGCAGAGCCTCTGCTTGGCAAGCAGAAGGTCCCAGCTTCAATCCCCAGCAACTTCCTTTAAAAAGGACCAGGCAGGAAGTGATGGCAAAGACCTCTGCCTGAGACCCTGGAGAGCTGTCAAGAGGGGCTGTGGCTCAGTGGCAGAGCCTCTGATTGGTAAGCAGAAGGTCCCGGGTTCAATCCCCGCCATCTCCAGTTAAAAGGACCAGGCAGTAAGGGATGTGAAAGACTTCCCTGCCTGAGACCCTGGAGAGCTGTAAAAAGGGGCCGTGGCTCAGTGGCAGAGCCTCTGCTTGGTCCCCGGTTCAATCCCCACCAGCATCTCCAGTAAAAAAGTACCAGGCAGGAGGTGATGGGAAAGACCTTCGCCTGAGACCCTGAAGAGTTATAAAGAGGGGCTGTGGCTCAGTGGCAGAGCCTCTGCTTGGCATGCAGAAGGTCCCAGGTTCAGTCCCCGGCAGCATCTACAGTCAAAAAGGACCAGGCAGGAGGTGATGTGAAAGACCTCCACCTGAGACCCTGGAGAGCTGTCAAGAGGGGCTGTGGCTCAGTGGCAGAGAGTCTGCTTGGCATGCAGAAGGTCCCAGGTTCAGACCCTGGAATCTCCAGTTAAAAAGACCCAGGCAGGAGGTGATGGGAGAGAACTCAGCCTGAGACCTTGGAGAGCCACTGCCAGCCAGAGTGGACAATACTGCCCTGGATAGACCGAGGGCCTGACTCTCGTATAGGGCAGTTTCATGTGTTCTTGTGAGAGGCCATGACCGAGGGGGGAGAAGGGAGCAAGAAAAGGTGGGTACAGAAATGAAGGTCTGGCAGGGAGAGGCCGAACAGAGTTGAAACCACCAGACCTCTGGCAACAAACTTGCTTCCATCCAGGGTTTTGGGTGAGGGGCAGGCCAACCCATATTGGGGCAGAAACGGCAAAGGCCACAGCAAGTCCTTCTGATGTATTGCAGCAAGACCATCAAAACTGGGTGGCACAAATTCACGAAAGACGGCTCAGTAGCCTCGAGAACTCCGCGTAGACACAGAGGCTGAGAGTTGCAAAGTGCCGACTGTCAGATGTTGGGAGAGACGCAGGAGGACACTGCCTGCCCTGTCACATGCCTCTTTCCAGAGCACTCAGAATCAGTATTCTCGTGTGGGGAGTGAGCCCCTCAGCCGCATGGAGCCCTAGCACCTGCCCCCTGGGCAAAACGTCATTATTCCTTGACCTGCTTCCAAGTGACCGCCTGCCCTAGGGGACCGGGGTTACGCCCACCCACAGGCCAGAGCCCACAAAGCACAAGCAGGATCCGGGACCACGGCAGGGCAGAGCTGGTATTTATCAAGCCGCTGCCCACCTCTCGGGTAAAAGGTTTTTATGTATAAGTGACGTTCAAAGCCGAGCTCTCCTGGCAGAGAGTCTCCAGTTTCCAGGCTCAAAGGCAGCTTAGAGGGCGGCAATACGCGACCTATCTCAGAAGACCCCGTGGGGCAGGGAGAAAAGCGAGGACGGCTGCGTTTCTTCCAGAGTCTGGAGCTCAGTGCCACTCAGGAAAGGGTGAGGGCCTGACTCTCGTATAGGGCAGTTTCATGTGTTCTTGTGAGGGGCCATGACCGAGGGGAGAGAAGGGAGCAGGAAACGGTGGGTACAGAAATGAAGGTCTGGCAGGGAGAGGCCGAACAGCGCGTCTGGAGTTGAAACCACCAGACCTCTGGCAACAAACTTGCTTCCATCCAGGGCTTTGGGTGAGGGGCAGGTCAACCCGTATTGGGGCAGAAACGGCAAAGGTCACAGCAAGTCCTCCCATGTCTCTTCAGCAAGACCATCAAAACTGGGTGGCACAAATTCACGAAAGACAGCTCAGTAGCCTCAAGAACTCCACCTAGACACAGAGGCTGAGAGTTGCAAAGTGCCGTCAGATGTTGGGAGAGACGCAGGAGGACACTGCCTGCCCTGTCACGTGCTGCTTTCCAGAGCACTCAGAATCAGTATTCTCGTGTGTGGAGCGAGCCCCTCAGCCACACGGAGCCCTAGCACCCACCCCCTTGGCAAAACGTCAATATTCCTTGACCGGCTTCCAAGTGACCGCCTGCCCTAGGCGACCGGGGTTACGCCCGCCCACAGGCCAGAGCCCACAAAGCACAAGCAGGATTCCCTCAGCACGGCAAATAGAAGCGGCCAAAGCATGCCAGGGTGGGAATGCCTGGGGGCTCCTCTGGGGACTGCCACCCTCACTGCCCCCCACCTCTGCCTTTCCATCTTGCCTGAAGCCAGAAGGAGGAGGAGGAGAATGGATTTATAACCCACCCTTCACTACCCAAAGGAGTCTTAGAGCAGCTTACAAACTCCTTTCCCTTCCCCTCCTCTCAACAGACACCCTGTGAGGTAGGTGGGGGCTGAGAGAGCTCTCGAGAACTGCCCATGAGAGAACAGCTCTGAGAGAACTTGTGACTGACCCAAGGTCACCCAGCTGGCCGCATGTGGAGGAGGAGCGGGGAATCAAACCCGATTCTCCCAAATTAGAGTCCACCGCTCTTAACCACTATACCAAACTGGGAAATATCGAGGCCTCAGCTCTGAGAAAGTAGCTGGCCGCACTTCTCCACATTCAGTATCCTTCAGCAATACTTGTAAGGAAACATACCTTTGTTTTTCTGTTCGGTGGCCTGAAACAGAAAAGTTAATCAACTGGTTAATGACTTCTGGGTTACGCTCTTGCCCTGTAAGCAGCCCATTCTTCTATAGAAATTACGCATGTTACTTCTTAAAGCTGACAGTTTGCTTACGGAAAATATTTACATCCTGCCTTTATAAAAACAAAACCCCAAAAAACACAAACCGAAGACAGCAAACAGAACAATACAATTCAAGAAACATGTAAAACATTGACAGCAGGTAATATAATTTACAGGATATAAACAGAAAAAAAACAACAACCCACACCCCAGAATATAAATATCGTAACAAGATCATTCAAATTTCATAATAACAGCAAACCCTCCCCAATAATAGCAATTCAGACTCTATACAAATGTTTAAATGCAAGATTTAGAACCTTTTCTAACAAAAGGGGGGGAAAACAGAAACAAGATAGTTATCAGCAACTGGACCAAATGCTATGACAAGTGTCTCTGTGTGGCATCTACATAACCAGAGAGAGGCCACCTAGAAGGCTGTTCTACAATCGTGGTGCCGCCACAGAGAAGGCCCTGCTCCCCCAGTTGCCATAATTGATGCCAGATTCCCTCCCCTGCCTTCCAACAGAGCCTCTGACAGCTCCTTCAGAATAGGGTCCCCAGATGGCCCAGGCAAATTGAGGCAGTTGTGACAAAAATATTTTATTTACACCCGATCTAGAGATCTAGAGAAAAGCCGAGCGCCGAAAAATAGATTCTTTTGAACTATGGTGCTGGAGAAGACTCTTGAGAGTCCCTTGGACTGGAAGAAGATCAAATCAGTCAATCCTAAAAGAAATCAACCCTGACTGTTCCCTGGAAGGCCAGATAAGGAAACTGAAGCTCAAATACTTTGGCCACCAAATGAGAAGGGAGCCCTCCCTGGAGAAGACCCTGATGCTGGGAAAGACTGAAGGTCAAAGGAGACGGGGACGGCAAAGGATGAGATGGCTAGACAGTGTCATAGATGCAACAAACATGAAATTGAGCCAACTTCAGAGGACGGCGGAAGACCGGAAGGCCTGGCGTGATCTGGTCCATGGGGTCGCGAAGAGTCAGACTCGACTGTGCGACTGAACAACAACAAAGAGATCTACAATGGGTTCAAGTTCTAGGAGAGTTGAAGCCTCATCAGCTGAATATGGCACCAAACACTCCAGTGACTTCCCTTCAAGACAAACTCTTGAAAAAACTCTTGCAGCACAATGAAATATTACTGGTCAGGCAATGTCCGCTCTCTTGCCAGGAGAACGAGCAGAGAGCTTCTCTGAACTAATGATTCCA
>NW_015162563.1:93330-95921 GCF_001447785.1 Gekko japonicus
CCACAACAGACACCCTGTGAGGTAGAGGTAGAGAGAGCTCTTTCAAGGACTGCCCTTAAGAGCTCTGAGAGAACTTGTGACTGACCCAAGGTCACCCAGCAGCTGCATATGGAGGAGTGGGGAATCAAACCCGATAAAGAGTCCGCACTCCCAACCACTACACTCAACTGGCTCTCCTTTGATGGGAAGCCGCCTGCAGAAGCCCAATTCAACCTTCACAGGGCACTTCTGAGAGAGAAGGTGAGTGTTAGGAACAAGAGATAAATCCTCCCAACTTTGAAAGGTGCCTGTACTTTGAACAAAATAGCTGGAGCCTACAGCTTACATCTAGCTAGCACTTTATGACATTGGATTGTTTTCAGATGGTTTTTATCTATGTTATAATTAGCTGTTGTAGATTTTCCCGGGCTGTATGGCCACGTTCTTGGCATTGTAGGACCTGACGTTTCACCAGTAGCTGTGACTGGCATCCTCAGAGGTATAACACAGAAAGATGGAGGACTCTCTGTGTCACACAGGTCCTACAATGCCAAGACCGCAGTCATAATTTATATCTGCTCAGGAAGGTGGGGTAGGACTGAGTCATTATCTTGTAGAAGTTCCCCTGGCTGTGAACATGCTAATCCTGAGAAAAGCCTTATGTTTTATCCTGGGGCAAGTGATGCTCTGTCTTCTTGGTGCTTGAGGGGGTCAACAGTGGGAGGGGCTTCTAGTGTCCTGGCCCCAGTGGTGGACCTCCTGATGGCACCTGGTATTTCTGGCCACTGTGTGATACAGAGTGTTGGACTGGATGGGCCTTTGGCCTGATCCAACATTGGCGTCTCTTATGTTCTTATCCTTCTGTAAGCCGCCCTGAGCCTGCTCTGGCGGAGAAGGCAGGGCATAAATTAAGTGAATGAATGAGTGAATAAATAAAAGCTAATTAACTCAAATGAATACTACCAGGTTAACGAGGACTCACCTTGATAACCTTCATTAAAGCTAAAATTAGAACTTTTCATAATTTAAAAACGAAGAGCCTGCTATTTCTTCAGCTGTGCCCACAAACTGTTTCTGGCACACCGCCGGGCCAGCAGTTGCGCCTTATGATCTTAGATCCAAGCCCCGTTCAGCCTTGACAGCAGCTCACACGGGCTTGGGAGGGGGGGAGAAGGCTGACCGGGGCTTGGACATCCAAGCCCCGATCAGCCTTCTCCCCCCCCCCCCCCCCCCCCCGGGGGCCCCACCGCAGGGCCAACGGGGTTGGTTATAGGAATCTGCATTTCTTTCTAAGCCCCCCCCCCCGTCTGCTCCAGAACCCTCTATGGTCGAGGGAGGGGGAGAGAGAGAGTGGTTTCTGCAGGAACCCAGACAGAAGACTTGGACTTCCTCCCCCAGGGCCTTAGGCAAAGAAAGGTCTTTCCCCAGACTGACTAGCTCTCTGACCCCCGACCGCTGATTCGCAGTCCACCCCCAGCCGTCCAAATCCCCACATCCACCCCGCACCCTGTTATCGTCATCAACGCCCTTTTGTGGACCGACCACCCCAGGAGGCACTGCAAGGGAAACGCTCTCTGAGAACAGGGGGAGGAGGAGGAGGAAGAGGAGGAGGAGATTGGATTTATATCCCACCCTTCACTCAAACTCTCAGAGTGGCTTACAAACGCCTTTCCTTTCCCCTTCCCACAATGGACACTCTGCGAGGTGGGTGGGGCTGAGAGAGCTCTTTCCAGACCTGCTCTTTCAAGGACAGCACTGAGAGAACTTATGGCGCGCCCAAGGTCATCCGGCAGCTGCAAGTGGAGGAGTGGGGAATCAAACCCGGTTCTCCCAGATTAGAGCCTGCACACTTAACCACGACACCAAGCTGGCTCTCCTGGGAGAGGCAGTCCCAGGAAAAAGGCCCCAGCAGACAGAAAACATTCCTGACAGGAGCTGGGGGGGGGGGAAGAGCTGCTGCTTAACCCTTTTCCTTCCACCTGTGTGTTCCCCACCACCACCGCTCAAACTCACCACACACCTTCCCTGAGTCCTGGAGAAGAAAAGATCTTATGGAGCGAAAAATACGGTATATTCAGTACATTCAGTCTAACAATAACGCTCAGCTCGTACAATAGAACAACTACCAGTCAATTTTGCATCAGAATTTTAAATACTGATGCAAAATTGACTGGTAGTTGTTCTATTGTACGAGCTGAGCGTTACTGTTAGACTGAATGTACTGAATATGTATACCCGATTAGGGTGTTATAAGAATACACAATGCACTTTATAGAATGATAGCTATAAACAGAACACATTAATTCACAAAAGTTTCTTGCAGTGTATATTTATTCGTTACTTGACTCTCCTAACACTGCAGCCCGGGCTGCTACAGCTACCTATCTGGTGCCAGGCAGTGCCGTTGCTTTTGAGTGGGTTTTGGGCTCGGGGTCTTGCTTCCGCCCCTGCTGGCGATGTTACACCTCCTGTCCTGCCTCCCTGCCACTTCCCCTTCCGCCCCATCATGGCTCCTGACCTGACTGGGTGCTGCCTTTCCAATGGCCGGCTTTCAGGCTGCATCGGTGATGAGGCGGGGGAGGCCCTGCTGCCTGCCAGCCACCTGGACTGTG
>NW_015162563.1:95951-98103 GCF_001447785.1 Gekko japonicus
TCGCTCACCTTCTTCTGGGCAGCTTCTCTCTTCTTCTTGTCCTCTTTCCTCTTTTTCCTTTCTTCCATCAACCGTTCTTCCTCCTCTTGCACTAATTCCCTGCAACACAAGAGGGCCCCGGTTAGGTCTTGGAACTGCGCTCTGGGCAGGGCACAGAACCTCAAACCCCAGCTGGTCTCAGTGGGTCAACTTTTCAAAAGGACACAGTAATTGTATACCGACACCAGTGTGCAAAAGAAAGGGGGGGGGGGATCATCTACAAAGCAAGTGAGACCACCGTTCCTTGTTTTCGCTCCACAGCCGGCAAGTCTCCCCGAGCCCATCTATGACTTGGCTTAAAAACTTCCTTCATGCCACGTACATGAAGAAGAAAAGAGATTGGATTTATACCCCGCCCTTCACTACCCAAAGGAGTCTCAGAGCGGCTTACAATCTCCTTTCCCTTCCCCTCCCCACAACAGACACCCTGGGAGGCAGGTAGGGCTGAGAGAGCTCTCCTGAGGACTGCTCTTGAGAAAGCAGCTCTGAGAAAACTGTGGCTTGCACAAGGTCACCCAGCAGCTGCATGTGGAAGAGTGGGGAATCAAACCCGGTTCTCCCAGATTAGAGTCTGTGGTCCTAACCACAACACCAAGCTGAAGAAACTGAACAGCACAGAATCTGAAGAGATTGAAGAGTCTTCTTCATGCCACGTACATGAAGAAGAGAAGAGATTGGATTAATACCCCGCCCTTCACTACCCAAAGGAGTCTCAGAGTGGCTTACAATCTCATTTCCTTTCCCTTCCCCACAACGGACACCCTGTGAGGGAGGTGGGGCTGAGAGAACTCTTTCGAGGACTGCTCTTGAGAGAACAGCTTTGACAGAACTTGTGACTGACCCAGGGTCACCCAGCTGGCTGCATGGGGAGGTGTGGGGAATCAAACCTGGTTTTCCCAGATCAAGAGTCTGTGCTCCCAACCAGTACACCAAACTGGCAGGGCTGAAAAAGCTCTGACTGACCCAAGGCCCCCCACCAGCTGGCTTCATGTGGAGGCGAAGCGGGGAATCAAACCCGGTTCTCCAGATCAGAGCCCGCCACTCTTAACCACTACACTAAACGGGCTCTCTCCCTACCCTCCAGTCTTCCTCCCGCAGGCACACGCGAAGGAGGCCTTTCTGTATTGAGGTCAGATTCACAGGCTCTCTGAGCTGCGGAGTCCAAGAAGCCCCTCCCCCCCTGCTCGACTGAATGAGTCTCGCCCAGGAGTAAAGAAATGGCCTTGCTTGCCGCTCAGAGGCAATCAGAGGGCCTGACTAGGTTTTTGGGGAAAAGGACAACAACAATTCCATCTCCCCGGCTTGGTTATAGGAATGTGCCTTTCTTTCTAAGCCCCCCCCCCCCTTGCCGCTCAGAGGCAATCAGAGGGCCTGACTAGGTTTTTGGGGAAAAGGACAACAACAATTCCATCTCCCCGGCTTGGTTATAGGAATGTGCCTTTCTTTCTAAGCCCCCCCCCCCCGTCTGCTCCAGAACCCTCTATGGTCGAGGGAGGGGGAGAGAGAGTGGTTTCTGCAGGAACCCAGACAGGAGACTTGGACTTCCTCCCCCAGGGCCTTAGGCAAAGAAAGGTCTTTCCCCAGACTGACTAGCTCTCTGACCCCCGACCGCTGATTCGCAGTCCACCCCCAGCCGTCCAAATCCCCACATCCACCCCGCACCCTGTTATCGTCATCAACGCCCTTTTGTGGACCGACCACCCCAGGAGGCACTGCAAGGGAAACGCTCTCTGAGAACAGGGGGAGGAGGAGGAGGAAGAGGAGGAGGAGATTGGATTTATATCCCACCCTTCACTCAAACTCTCAGAGTGGCTTACAAACGCCTTTCCTTTCCCCTTCCCACAATGGACACTCTGCGAGGTGGGTGGGGCTGAGAGAGCTCTTTCCAGACCTGCTCTTTCAAGGACAGCACTGAGAGAACTTATGGCGCGCCCAAGGTCATCCGGCAGCTGCAAGTGGAGGAGTGGGGAATCAAACCCGGTTCTCCCAGATTAGAGCCTGCACACTTAACCACGACACCAAGCTGGCTCTCCTGGGAGAGGCAGTCCCAGGAAAAAGGCCCCAGCAGACAGAAAACATTCCTGACAGGAGCTGGGGGGGGGGGCGGGGGGGG
>NW_015162563.1:99011-100783 GCF_001447785.1 Gekko japonicus
AAAAAAATGATTTCTAATTTGTATAAAGTTTTGTTGAAATGGTATACTGAAGATGAAACTGTAAAAGAACAAATGATAAAATGGGCAATTAATATGAACAAGGAAGTGACAATAGACTCGTGGGAATATTTGTGGAAGAATTCTATTAAGATATCGACTTGTACCAATGTAAGAGAAAATTGTTATAAAATGATGTATAGATGGTACATGACGCAAAAAAAAATAGCAAATATGAACCAAAATATGTCTAATAAATGTTGGAAATGTAAAAAGCATGAGGGCTCATTTTATCACATGTGGTGGACATGTGATAAAGCTGTGGACTTTTGGACAAAAATCCACAACGAAATGCAAAAGATATTGAACTGCTCATTTAAAAAAGCACCTGAGATTTTACTTTTAGGACTTAAAATGGAAGAATGTAAAAAAATAAAAGAAGTGAACGTAACAAAAAAGACTTTGTTCTGGTATTTAATAACTACTGTAAGAATGGTCTACTATGCTCAATGCTGGAAACAAGAGAAAATACCAGAAATAGAAGACTGGCTACAAAAAGTTCTGTTCATGGCAGAAATGGACAAAATTACAAGGAAGTTGAATAACAAAGAAGATCAAGATTTTTTTGACAAATGGAATGACTTTAAATTGTACTTGGAAAAAACTGGGATGTAAAACAAAATTTACTATGTATGGAACAATATTGAGTCAAAATGTGTTATCTAGTTAAATTGTGTTATCTAGTTAAATTGTGATATCTAGAGTTATACTGGAATTTTGAAGTAAAAGGGGGAAGCATTGCGGGAAGCCACTGGTGGGAAGGGAGGGAACTTTGGTTAAGTGAAAATGTTTTAAATATATGATTACCTTTAAGAGAAAATAAAAATTGTTTTAACCAAAAAATAAATAAATGGGAGAAGAACAGGACCGGCCCAAGGAGGAGGAGTGAGAGAGAGACTGGATTTATACCCCACCCTTCACTACCCAAGGGAGTCTCAGAGCGGCTAACAAACTCTTTTCCCTTCCCCTCCCCGCAACAGACACCCTGCGAGGCAGGTGGGGCTGAGAGAGCTCTGACAGAAACTGCTCTTTTTCAAGGACAGCTCTGAGAGAACCATGGCTTGGCTAAGGTCATCCAGCAGGTGCGAGTGGGAGAGTGGGGAATCAAACCCGGTTCTCCCAGATTAGAGTCCGCCGCTCTTAACCACGACACCAAACTGGCTCTCCGGATTAAGAGAGCACCGCTCCTAAACCACGGCACCACCAGGGCACCATCACCGCACACAGCTGCATCCGATAAACTCTAGGGTGTCTCACATGACTTTGTGACTTTGTGCAACACCACAAGACACAATCCTACCTGCAAACACACACACACACACACACCCTGCCTAGAGATGTAAAATTTCCGGAAATTTTGAAGCTCGGGGAAAAAACCGTTTTTCCCCCGGTTTTTTTCGGGGGGGAACTTAAATTTTCGGAAAAATGAAAAAAAATGCTACATTAGCATTTTTTTTGTCTTTTCTAGATTGAAAGTCATTCTGTTACTTTAGGAACATAAAATATGACTATGGACATTTTTACTTGGCATGAAATTATCACAACTGGCATATTAAAAATATAGTGCATCCAAACAATTATTACAAACAGAATACCCATCCACATGCAAAAACAAACCTGAAACCTTTTTATTTTCTTCTGACAATCGCACCTCCTAAAGAAAGAAATGCATCTTGTTCTTGCATTGGAGAGTTCAGTTTGTAACCTAGGACTTG
>NW_015162563.1:100979-114495 GCF_001447785.1 Gekko japonicus
AGCTTTTGCCAGGCAGACACCAGAAGGTCCGATGCGCAGCCCGCGGCGAGACTGTGGAACTCGGTCTCTAGGACCACCCCCACCAGACGCGGCGTCTTTCCACGCACCGAACAAACGGAGAAACAAGCGGTCGGCATGCCTCTCGGCCGCAGGCGTCCGTGCACAGCTGCAGCGGAGATTAACTGCGAGGGGAAGAGGCGGCCCCACAAGATGGCGCTTCAAGGGCTGCTCTCTGCCTGCGGAGGAAGCTTGGACGACACCCTCCACCCCCCCGCACGGGCGCTTGATTGGCCTCATTTCAACCCACTTAAGCACTCCTTCGCTCATCACATCCTCCTGCAGTCAAGCCAGAACTCCGTTCGGTGAGGAATGAAGAAGAGGGCACCAGATAGCCCCCCCCCTCCGCCCCCAGTTCCTCACAGATCCTGCGCCTTTTCCCAGGTACTGGATTTAACAGAGCAATCAGCCCTTCCCCACCCCGCCTGAAAGCTAAATTCCCCCCCCCCCCCTTCCCAACAACGTCAATCGCTCCCGAGAGGCCCCCAAGCAGCCTGCCTGGCTCCAAACCCGGAACTCTCCTATAGGTAGGCACCCCCAACCCACCCCAGTTCAAAGATGCCCAGGCAAGGGGGGAGGAGCCTGGACTGGCCATGCCCATCTCTCTGCAGGGGGCCTGACTGGGAATCACAGGAGGGCGGGCTCTGCTCACCCCCACCCCCACCCCAAGCCACGCAAGACAAAAGACACAAGGTGATCCTGGGCGGCAGCCCCCCACTGAGAAATGGTTGGCTCTCACGCCCCCCAAGGCAAGCCACTGCAAGCCACGGCGATTTCCCTGTCTCTGGGGAAGCAAGGGAAACAAAACTCCGCTTCAGGCACTACACCACCCCACCAGTTTGGGTATTTATTTATTTTTCTTCACCTACCCCCTCCCTCTGTACCCTCCCCCACCTTCCTCCCCAGTGGGGGACCCAGGAAAGCTTTACAGCATTCTCCATTTCAACCTCCCCCACAATCCTGTGAGGTAGCTCCCTCTAAGCTTGTGAGCACAAATTCTACTTTGTGAGCTCCTGGCGTTAAAGCTGTGAGCAAGCGATTTGGCCGCTGCGTAAATTAGTTGGCTCTGGGGCCATCCCTTCCTGAGCTACGACAGAAAGGTGTGAGCCGGGAGCTAATAAACTGTGAGCTAGCTAACGGAAAGATAATGGTACTAATAAAATGTAAAAATTTAAGTCCTAAAATAGAATAGTAAACCCCCTTGTTAGTTATGTTATAAAGGCATTCAGGAGAAGTTTAATGAATTTAAAGAATGTAAAGGCGGACAGGAAAAATAAAAAGCGTATTAAAAGAAATGTGATTTTAAAAAATGTGTGAAATATAAAAACCCTGTTTTCATTGTGGAAACAAAGAGTCAACAGATTACAGGAGGACGGATGTAAAGTCAAGATTAAGAACAATATGATACTAGGAAGGTTCTATATTATAGATAGAAATTTTGTAATCGATTTCTGAAAAGTTAGCAAGTATATAAGGAAATTGTATTAGCAGGTTTTACTCAACACAGATGAGATATTTAAAGTGAAGATATAGTACTTAAAATATGAATGGAAATGTAATTTGACTTGTGTATTACTCTGTGCTGATGGTAAAGATAAGTGTTGTTATAGGATCTTTAGGTAATCTTGTGGTTGACTTGGTTAGTATGTATGAGACAGGCTGATATTATAAAATCAAATAAAAATATTGATCAAAAAAAATAAACTGTGAGCTAGCTCACACTAAACTCAGCTTAGAGGGGACACTGGGGTGCGCGTGACTAGCCCGGGGTCACCCAGCGAGCTTCCGTGGCATGAGTGGGGATTTGAACGCAGACACAGCTGCAGGAGTGAGGCTCCCTTTTTCCTTAAGAAACTGACTTCTGTGTCAATCTCTCCAGACAGGCTCAGAAGGGGCTCAGCTTGAGCAGGCGGGCCGGATTTCATCTACCCTGGCCAGAAAGGGTTGCTCGGGGCGCAGTGTTCCCTCTAAGCTGAGCTTATTTATTTATTATTTATTTATTAGACTTATATCCCGCCCTTCCACATGGGCGCAGGCAATTGCCATACATAACCACTGTTCCCTCTAAGCTGAGTTAGTGTGAGCTAGCTCACAGTTCTTTAGACTCCGGCTCACAGCTTTTTGTCTCAGCTCAGGAAGGGATGGCTCCAGAGTAAACTAATTTATGCAGCAGCCAAATCGCTCGCTCACAACTTTAATGCCAGTAGCTCACAAAGTAGAATTTTTGCTCACAAGACTCCACGGCTTAGAGGGAACACTGTACATAACACTGAAACCAGATAAAACAATCAATTACATTTTACATTTAAAATCAGTGCTCACAACAATATATCATCCAAGACGGGGACTCCAGGACAATGTTTCAGAGGTTCTACTGTCTCTTCTTGATCGGTCTTGCACTCTGTCCGTTCTCCATTCCCAAGGCCAGTTCGCATTGCCAAAGATGGCAGCGCGGTGGTGGCACAGTGACTCCTACTCAAAAGCCTGGCGGAAGAGCTCCGTCTTGCAGGCCCTGCGTGAGTTAGCGTGAGCTAGCTCACCGGTTTTTAGCCTCCGGCTCACACATATTTTCATCTTCGCTCGGGAAGGATGGGCTCCCGAGCAAACTAATTTATGCAGGAGCCAAATCACCTGCTCACAGCTTTAATGCCAGCAGCTCACAAAGCAGAATTTTTGCTCACAAGACTCCGCAGCTTAGAGGGAGCATTGCCCAGGGGCTGTGCCAGAGACCAGACATGCTGAAACAGAGGAGTGTGCAGAGCTGAGAGGAAGGTGGAGGAACTCGGTGCACTCTGCTTGTGAACAAAACTGCAGGTAAAATCCCTCACAGCCTCCCTCCTGCTGGGGCTGGAAGCCCTGTGAAGGGCTGTTTTAAAACAACCCACTTCCACTTTTTGCCTCTAGCCATGCGATGAATGGGAACACTGCATCTTGCGTCTCCCGGGCACCACAAGAGGGGCAGTGTGGGGCAGACGAGCCCTTCTCCTCTCCAGCCCTCCAACATTTCCACAGCAACAGCCAGCACACCCTTTCCTACAGGGGCAGGCGTGCACCTCCGAAGTCTCCATGTGCCTTGCTGGTTAAGGCTGCGGGCAGCACTCCCCAGATACTCCAGACTCCGAGAAATGACAAAGGGGGAGGGGACACACGAAAAGCCTCAGACGCAGCCAGCCCAAGGCCTCGGGGCCTCTGCATCACAACCAGGCCAACCAGGGAGCAAGAATACTAGCAGAGGCCAAGGACAGAGAGGTTCTCGGCACAGCCAGATTCTCAAAGAACAGGCCGGCCCACAGTCAAACCAGCCTGAATCAGCGCTCTTCCCCCCCCTCCCCTCTGCACAAAGGTGCCCAAAGTCACCACACGTCCCCTTTCCTGTTTCCTACTGAAAAAGGAAAGCTCGGGAGCAACCGGGGCGGGGGGGGGGTGATTCTCCTCCCCAAGTAGAAATTTCTGGAAACGCTGAAATACATGAAAAACTAATTTTCATGCTTTAAAGGTAAAGGTTCCCTTGCTCGAAAGCCAGTCGAGTCCGACTCTAGGGTTGCGGTGCTCATCTCCGTTTCAAAGCCGAAGAGCCAGCGCTCTCCGAAGCCGTTTCCGTGGTCATGTGGCTGGCATGACTAAACACCAAGGCGCACGGAACGCTGTTCCCTTCCCACCGAAGTAACAATGAAGAACATAAAACAAAGTCAAGATGGGCAGCTGTGTTAAATGTGCCTACAGCAGTGGAAAAGAGCACGAGTCTAGGAGCTCACTTCCTCAGACCTATCGGGAAGAGCACCCATGTTAGTGCATCTGTAGCAGCAGAAAAGAGCAACTGTCCAGTAGCACCTTAAAGCACAACGGGTGGCAGGGAAAGACCTTTGGTGGGTGGGCCAAGGAGAGCTCCCTCCCCTGCCACAGATTTTGTTAGCCATTAAGGCGCTCCTGGACTCTTGCTCTTTTCTCATAAAACAAAACGACACACGTGTTAACTCAGCACGTACAACTTCACTTGGAGACTTTAAACGCGAAACCATCCAAAAAGCCTTCCCGTTATTCCTGCAAGAATCCAAGGAATACCCAAGCGTGATCGTTGCAGCGGCAGAAGGCCGGCCCTCTCCGGCACGCTTTGCTGGGGGAAAATAGCAAACAGCAGAGGCTGAAAGTTGAAACCGCCAGACAAAAGGAGGGTTTTGCTCCAGGAAACAGCCAGGAGTCAGCTCTACGGAGCTCCAGAAGCCCTCTTGGGTGACGGAGATCCCTAGAAGCAGAGAGGAGTGCTCCCTGCCTCCCGAAGACGCAGAGGGGCTGCCCACTGCAGCCTCCCACCCTCGCCCGGCAGAGCTGCTGAGTTCCAGAGGGAATCCTAGGCAGCTGAAAGAGTATTTTAAAACCTTCCTTTCTCCAGCCTTTTCTAAAGGGAAGACCGTGCACAAGAAACGAACGGCTTTTCCTCCCTGTTTTCCCCAGCCCTTGCGTGTCTCTCTCTCTCTCCTCACCCCACCCCCTCTCTCGCCTCTCCCCTGGCCTCCTGAAACCTGAGATCTGCCAAGAAGGCAGGGCCAGAGGCCTCCGTCCCCCCGGCTGGCCACTCCCCAGCCTCAAGGCCGCCGGCCCCCTTCCTTTATTTGCCTGCACTTTGTAATGGGAACCCTGCTGCGCCCCCCCCCCAGCAAGATTAGCCGCTGGCCTTGCATGTCACCGGGTTGGTAGACACATTCACCCACCAGACCATTTGACCAAGCGGGAACACAAAGATCGGGCTCCCAAAATCGTTTGGCCTTGCCAGGCCCAAAAGAAGCCAGGCTAGCGGTGATGAGGGCCAGGGCCTTCTCTGTGGTGGCCCCAACCTGGTGGAACAAGCTCCCAGAGGACATCAGGGCCCTGTGGGGCCTGTTACACTTCCGCAGGGCCTGCAAAACAGAGCTCTTTCGCCAGGGTTTCGACTAGGGTGCCGCCTCCTAATATGACGGCCCTGGCCCCAACCCCCAGCACCAACTCAATAATCAACAGCCTGGTGGGAGCCCAGACTGTGGCAGCAATGGCCGCCTGGAAGCTGGGAGTACACCGCCACCACCAACAAATACTTATTAATACCTATCAACATCTATTGATATTTATGTTTACTGGTTAAGACGCTGAACTACACGCTGTGGAAGGTCAGTAGTTCAGCAGTTCGAGACCCGACTGTGTCACATGACGGAGTGAGCTCCCGTCTCTAGTTCCAGCTCCTGCCAACCTAGCAGTTCGAAAGCAAGAAATTGCAAGTAGATAAATAGGGACCACTTTGGTGGGAAGGTAACAGCGTTCCGTGCGCCTTGGTGTTTAGTCACGCCGGCCACATGACCACAGAAACGTCTTCGGACAGCGCTGGCTCTTCGGCTTTGAAACTGAGATGAGCACCACAACCCTAGAGTCGGACTCGACTGGCTTTCGAGCAAGGGGACCTTTACCTTTTATATGATTATATAATTTTATGCTGTGATTTTACCTATTGAAATATTGTGTTTTTACCATTCTGCTGTTTTACACACACACACACACACACACACACACACACACACACAGTCTCTATGAGCAGCCCTGAGCCTGCCTTGGCAGGGAGGGCGGGATACAAATTACATAAATAAATAAAACCAGCAATAGTTTGTGGCGAGCCACAGGCCAGGAGCCACCAGCCCAAGAGGGAACCAAGCCACCCTTGCCAAAGGGCCACTAAGATATTGGATCTATACCCCGCCATTCACTACCTGAAGGAGTCTCAGAGCGGCTTACAAACTCCCTCCCCTCCCCCTCCCCACAACAGGCACCCTGTGAGGTGGGTGGGGCTGAGACAGCTCTTTTGAGGACTGCTCTTGAGAGAACAGCTCGGAGAGAACTCGTGACTGATCTAAGATCAGACCAGCTGGCTGCATGTGGAGGAGGAGTGGGGAATCAAACCCGGTTCTCCCAGATGAGGAGAGAAAGAGATTGGATTTATACCCTGCCCTTCACTCGGAGTCTCAGAGTGAAGACTCAGAGCGGCTTACAAACTCCTTTCCCTTCCCCTCCCCACAACAGGCACCCTGGGAGGTGGGTGGGGCTGAGAGAGCTCTGATAGAAGCTGCTCTTTTTCAAGGACAGCTCTGAAAGAACTTGTGACTGACCCAAGGTCACACCAGCTGGCTGCATGTGGAGGAGGAGGAGGAGTGGGGAATCAAACCCAGCTCTCCCAGATTAGAGTCCACGCTCCTAACCATGGCACCATGCAGCGCATGCAGGCTCCTAAATCTCACTCTCTGAGTTGGCACTACGGCTTGGGGTCAGCTCCTCAGAGTTTCCTAGGACAGCCCTTGTCATATGGCCAAGGCCAGGGCAGTGTGGTGCAGCAGTCAGAGTGTTAGACTACTAGGATCTGGGAGACTCAGGTTCGAATCCCAGTTCTGCCACGGAAGCTCGCTGGGTGACCTTGGACCAGTCACACCCTCTCCGCCTCACCTACCTCGCAGGTGGAGCATACATTAATTTAATTCATTTATAACCCACCTTCCTTCCTCAACAGGGACCCAAAGTGGCTTACATCCTTCTCCTTCTCCTCTCCTCGGCTTTATCCTCACAACAACCCTGCAACATCGGTTAGGCTGAGAGCGTGCGACTGGTCCCAAGTCACCCAGCCGGCATCTGTGGCATGGGTGGGGATCCAAACCCGGGTCTCCCAGACCCTGTTCCTGCACTCTTTACCCACTACACTGCACCGGCGCTACGAAGTCAGTAAAGAGCTGGCATTCACTACCACAGTGACTCTACCGATGACAGAGCCAGTTCGGTGTGGTGGTCAGGAGCGCAGACTCTACTCTGGGAGCAAGCGCACACAATGGGGAGTTATACATACTTCAAAGGCGTCCCCTTGATGGACCTGGGTCAATCAGGAAACTAGCAAAAGCCCACCTAACCTAACGGGTTTACATTCTCAGAGAAAGCAGCAACCAGGTACCAAGGTTACTGGCTTAGGCGAGCAGATAAGATGAGCCGAGGGGGGAAATGAAAGTTAAGATTCCGTTACAGCAACAGACCCATCCATCACCTTCCCCCTCCAGCAGCTATGGCAGCGGCCGAGCTGACAGATGCCTGGCTTCACCCAAGTAGAGTAACTTATGGTAACTATAATTAGGGTATAATATGTAGCTAGGACTTACATAGATTTCTTGTTTTTCTGCCCATTGCTCTGTTCTTTGAAATATTCCTGCTCTCTTTAATAAAAAGATACTTTTACTAGCATATTTGATTGTTCCGTGCTTCAGAAGCTGCAATTTAAATTCAGTACCTTAGACCAAAGTGTCCACCTACTGGTTGATTGTTAATTGGAATTCATTCTGCCAGTGGCCAACCTTGCAGGGCTGATGTTCCGGTTCAGTTCCAGAAAGATCAGGAGTCTGCCTACTGACTTCTGATCGTAGGGATATTCAAACGGGCCGGTGGCTGCTGCCACACTCCAGGTTGGTCTTATGATTTAGGGCAAAGGGTCCCCTAGACTGGGAATTCTTGTTTTGCTTTGTTTTTTGTATTTTTTTGTATTTTTCATATGTGGGTGTGTGTTTGCGTGTGTGAGTGTCTGTACACCTGGAAGTCATGGCGACCTCTGGTGACTGACCCCTGTTGGGGGCCTGGAGGATATTCAGAGAGGAGGCTGAACAGAGCCTGCCCCCGCCTCCTGATTGCTAGTATTCCAAGGAGGTCTCCAATCCCAGTACCTGCCAGAGTCGTCCCTGGTTAGCTTCTGAGATCTGGCCAGCCCAGTCTATCTAGGTCAGGGCGAGAGAGAGAGAGACACTCTTGATACCAGCCCTGCCAACAGACTCTGGACTTCTCGGGCTGGAAAAGTGGAGCCATGACTGCAAGACCCTGTTGTCTTGAGCAGGAAAGGAAACAGAACAGAGAGAGTGTGAGGGGGCAACCTGTCTGATGCACGAACGGTTCCTAAGCCAGAGTGCTCTCCAAGGGTCCCTCTAAGCTGTGGAGTCTTGTGAGCAAAAATCCTACTTTGTGAGCTCCTGGCATCAAAGTTGTGAGCGAGCGATTCGGCTGCTGCATCAATTAGTTTGCTCTGGAGCCCTCCTTCCTGAGCTAAGATAGAAAGGTGTGAGCCGGAGGCTAAAAACTGTGAGCCAGCTCACACTAACTCAGCTTAGAGGGAAACACTGATGCCCTCATCCTCGCAGATAAGATCTACCACGTGACCGTGATATCTGACGCGTGGCTATTCGCACCCAGGGTAGCCACGGGGCCTGACGCCTACGGTGGGTACAGAGGCAGAGAACCTGCTCTGTGTACCGAAGGACCCAGGTTCGAGCCCCTCCCAGCAGCCAGTAGGTGATAGGAAATCTCTCCTCCTGAGACCCTGGAGAGAGGCTGCCAGTCAGAGTCGACACGGACGACCCTGGTGGGCCCAGGGTTTCGCTCAGGACGGAGTGGTGACAGAAAACAGCATCAAGCTGCAACCCCACGGGATTCTCAAGGCGAGAGATGTTCAGGGGTGGTTTGCCACCGCCTGCCTCTGGACGGTGAACCTGGACCTCCCGGGTGGCCTCCCACCCAAGTACGAAACGGGGCCCGCCCTGCTTCGCTTCCGAGATGTGATGAAACCGAGCCAGCCTTGCCAAATCAGATCAATGACTGGGCAGGAGGCCCCTTAATGGGCGTCCGTGCCTGGCCGCAGCACAAGGAAGCAGGGACCTGCCAAATTACAAGACTCCGGACAATCACTTAAACATTAACTTTGCAAGCTCACGACGGAGCCGCTTCCCCCCCGACCTGTTTGCAGAGCAAGAGAGCCTGTCCTTTCTGAAAGGGAGCCACTGTCCCCTCCCTGTCGGCGTCCCGCTGCGGGCGAGACTGCCAACGTGGTGCTTCCCTGCAGCCGCAGGCCCTGCGATAGCATTCAGCTCCAGTGCTTGAACAGCATTTCCTCCTGGGCAATTTATTTACGCGCCGGCTGATTTGGGTACCGCTGGTGCGGCCGCTCCAATTTGTTCTCGGCATACTAATTATGTCAAGGTAAACATTTTACTGCAATTAAGCGGCGTGTCCTTCCTGCGAGCAGAGGTAGAGAACCGACAATTAGCTTGATAAGAGTCGTATGCCACCGTGTCATCAAACCGCTGCCCGCTATGAAGCAGACCTGCACTGCCTCCTCCACTAACTGGGCTCTGATCTCATCTGCAACAGCTGCTCTTCTCGAGATCACATGAGCAGGGGCAGCATGGGGGGGATTCCAGGTGGGCGCGCATCCCGCAGACACATGCCTGGCACGCTCTGAATGATAAGAAGGCTCCTCGCGAGGAGAAACAGGTCTGGTGACGTCAGAGAGATGAGGGGCAGCTGCGCATGAGGAAGAGCCTCTTCCCACAAGGCAGCTGAGAAAGCAGCCCTCGGAACCCCTCCCTTGAAGGGAAAAGAGACATTCTTTCTTTGTCACCCTCTCTCTTGAGAGAAACAGACCTCTGGCTGGAGGCCTGGACGCTGTTCCGGTCAGTTTTTATGCTACGATATCGGTCCTGCGTTTCCTCAGATTTTTGTTTCTGCGTGCATGTTTGTTTTGTGAAACTCAAAGTGAAAATAAAGGCAAGGCATTTTAAGGGTTCATTAAAATAAGGAACAATACAGCAACAGCTTAGGCCGGGGCTTAACCGAAGGCATGCAAAGCTCTTCACCACCCTGTTACTCCACACGTCTCTCTCTCTCTCTCTCACCCACTCACACACACACATACGAACACACTGTATAAAGCCAAAGATGAAACTTGAAAACCAACCACAAGGAGTAAGAACGAAACGAAGACGTTCAATGGACTCACAAGAACGGCTACGCTTCTACAACTCAGGAAGAGGTTAAAAAACTACCACGGCTTCACAAAAGAACCCAGGCTGACGTGGGCATCTTTTGAGTTTGATTTCAGAATGGCAGAGCTGTCGAGAGAGTGGATTCGTAAACCCATTTAGGATGTCAATGAGGAATCTGAAAGCGCCTCGGACATGCTCCGGTTGTTCCGCCTCCCTGTCTGACTTCACTGCCTGCTCACGCTAGCAAAGCTACTCTGAGGCCCACTGTTAGCTGAAGTCAACAACCCGTTGGGATTCCAGTTACAAACCAGAGGCCTTTGAGAGACATTTGCTGGGTCATGAAGAATGAGAATAGGCACCACTGATTGAACAAATTCTGAAGCACCAGGTAAATCCTGCTTTATGTCCATTTTATAGCTGGGGAAATCATGAATACAAAAAAAAAAAAAATATAAAAAGATGTCGGGAAAGATAAGCATGAATCCTGGATATTGAACTTTGTTCTGAATGGGAGTTTTACACAATTGCTTAGCCATGACACAATCTTAATTACCATCAGCAAAAATGGGAACAGAGGCCTGGTCCACCTAACGAGATTTTTGTCAGAACAGGTGATGAATTCTAACATCTACAACTGAAATGCACTAGACTGTAGATTTATACGTCTCGTTTTTCGTGTCACAGTTTTAACAAGGAGCAACTTGACAAATCTCTCCCTTTAAAGTCTACCGCAAATGCTGAAGTTTTGTTAGTCATGCAATAATAAGAGGTTTCAAAATTCCCTGGCTGTTAACAGGCCCTCGCGCTTGCTCCTTAATACGACACACACACACAAGGAACAAATGCTTTTTTCACATAATGCGGCTTGTGTTGAGTTCAAGGCCAGCGATGTTTCCCGGCCAATAAAAATCCACTTGGCTGGAGAAGGATGAAAAAAACAAAACAGGCCGGGCATTCATTTTTGCCCTTGCTTGACGCTGCAACAGCCTGAATGTAGCCAAGGAAAATATGTTTGGCGAGATATTTAAAGGAGCGTAACAGGACTTCGTAAAAGAACCTCTTTGCTCAGCTGCACCTTATAATAAAACTGACAACAACCTTTACGTATCCTGACACATTTCTAGAGAATAAAGTTATAGCTGCATCGGGCACGAAAAATGCCACTTGTCCCAGCTCAGTCTCTGGAAGGAGAAAAATTAGCAGGCAACCCCCAATGCTCCGGGGCCGGCACTCTCGCCTTCGCCACCGGACCAGTTCCGCTCTTACCTGCTTAAGTGTTCTTTCAGCTTCTTTGGTAGCTTTAGCTTCCAACACTCTGAAACAAAGAAAGGGCAAGCCAGAGCATAAGCAGCCACGCAACAACAGGAGCAGTTGCAGGATCATGACCGTGCACCTCTCCTGTCGGTGGCAGAACAGGAGAAACAAAAAAGGGCTTTGCTATTGGGGGCTTCACACAACTGGAAGGCAAGAGGGGGAAAGTGGTAACACTAAAGCCCAAGGTAAGCGTTTGGACCATTTCACAGGGTGACACCACCAGAAACCATCATCCAAGAAGGGAAAGTGCTCTTACGCTCCCTGTCCCAAACAAAAACATAATAGCACACACACCCTTTTGCGGGCGTTCTGAAAGGATGCCCAGGTTAAGAAGCGATTGGATATACAAACCCCGCCCTTTACTACCCAAAGGAGTCTCAGAGTGGCTTACAGTCTCCTTTTCTTTTCCCTCCCCACAACAGACACCCTGTGAGCAGTGTTCCCTCTAAGCTAAGTTAGTGGGAGCCAGCTCACAGTTTTTGTAGCCTCCGGCTCACACATTTTTGTCCTTGTTCAGGAAGGACTGCTCCAGAGCAAACTAATTTATGCAGCAGCCAAATCGCTCGTTCACAACTTTTAACACCAGTAAGCCCACAAAGGAGAAATTTTTGCTCACAAGACTCCACAGCTCAGAGGGAACATTGCCTACGAGCAGTGTTCCCTCTAAGCTGAGTTAGTGTAGGCTAGCTCACAGTCTTTTAGCCTCCGGCTCATACATTTTTGTCTTAGCGGAGGAAGGATGGCTCCAGAGCAAACTAATTGATGCAGTAGCCAAACTGCTCGCTCATGGCTTTATTGCCAGCAGCTCACAAAGGAGAAATCTTTGCTCACAAGACTCCACAGCTTAGAGGGAGCACTGCCCGTGAGGTAGGTGGGGCTGAGAGAACAACTCTGGGAGAACTTGTGACTGACCCAAGGTCACACCGGCTGGCTGCATGTGGAGGAGGAGCAGGGGAATCAAACCCGGTTCTCCCAGATTAGAGACCGCACTCCTAACCACTAGCACCAAACGGCGTGACCCGCAGAAACCCACAGAAGGGCAAACGCTACCTGCTAATATCAGGATGAAACCAACCTGGCTCAGACTGGCAGCAACAGGAGAGAGAGAGAAAACCTTGAAGCCCCCTAGATAGGGCTGCAAACAGCAGAGCGTGAAGGCAGCCAGCAAGATGCGCTGGGCAAGTAGAGGGGCGGGCAGGAGGAAGCTCCACGTTCACACCTCCCTGCGGGGCAGAGGCACTAGAGGGTGCAGACTGCAAAAGCATCTCCCTCCCCCCCACCCCGCGAAAAAGGCCGCCTCAGGCGCTTCCAGCAGGATGTGGCTCCAACCAGGCCACACCTGCCTGCCTCCTCCTCAATGCTCCCTCTAAGCTGTGGAGCCCTGTGAGCAAAAATCCTGCCTTGTGAGGTCCTAGCATTAAAGTGGTGAGCCAGCAATTTGGCTGCTGCATAAATTAGTTTGCTCTGGAGTCATCCTTCCAGAGCGAAGGCAAAACGGTGCGAGCCGGAGGCTAACAAACTGTGCGTCGGCTCACACTAAATCAGCTTAGGGGGAGCACTGCTTGGATGGAAGACCTCCAAGCAATGCGCCCTCTAAGCGGTGGAGGCCTGTGAGCAAAAATCCTACATTGTGAGCTCCTGGCATTAAAGTGGTGAGCCAGCGACTGGGCCACTGCAGAAATTAGCTTGCTCTGGAGCCCCGCTTCCTGGGTCTTGACAAAATCGCGTGAGCCGGAGGCTAAGAAACTGTGAGCCGGCTCACACTAGCTCAGCTTGGAGGGAACACTGCTCCTCATTCCCGGGGCCGGGTCGGGGCGACGCTCCACGGCAGGGAAGCCGCTCGCAGCCCAGACCAGACCAGCCGAAGAAAGGGACGTTGCTGCCACCGCCGCCCCCTGCAGAGGCGCTTTGCCCTGGAAGACCGCCCCCCCCCCCCCCGCCAAGGGGGGGAGGCCGCAGAGGCCCAGAAGCAGCAGGGAGCGGTCGGCGGGGTCGGCCCTTGCAGTTGCGCGCTCCTGCCTACCTGGGCGGGCTGCTGTGGCCGGGACGGGAGGAGGGGAGAAAACCACGTGGGTGGGTGCGCGCGCGCAAGCGTCCCGTGGCGGGTAGTCCCGCAAGCCTCCTCCGCCTCTTCTCTCTCCCTCTCCCTCCCCCACCCCTCCAGGGGCTTACCGCGCACGCGCGGGGAGGACCCCCGCTCCCTAGTCTCGTCGCCGGGGGCTGGGGGGCGCGGCGGGGCCGGGGGCTTCGGGCCGGAGGTTGCGGGTGGTCTCGGGCGCCGCCACTGCCGCCGTCCTGCGCTGCCCCCTCCCGGCCGCCATTTCCAGCCTCCCTCACGGCGGAGA